>NC_091456.1:1966956-2261429 GCF_027789765.1 Dendropsophus ebraccatus | reverse complement strand
CTGTATAACCTGTATACCTGTATAAGCTGTATATACTGTATACCTGTATAAGCTGTATATACTGTATACCTGTATAAGCTGTATACCTGTATAACTTTACAAAAATTTAACAAATAACATTTATCAGCTGAAACCATAAAACTTCTTTAATTACTAAAGTTTCCAATTTTAGGAAAAGGAAATGAAACCGAAGGGACATCGGCCTGGAGACGCTGAGAGGTCGGTGGGTGACGGTGCAGGTTCCATCCCCCCCCCAGGCCTCATCTTTATAAAAATGTAAGAAACAAAACTGCCCGACATTAATACAAGGTGACATCTGCTTAGGAGAACCTGAGCGCTCGGATCTCTCGTTTCCGCCCTCTGAGCTCTCGTTTCCGCCCTCTGAGCTCTCGTTTCCGCAGTCTCTGGCACCAGCTGAGCCATAAAATCGGGCCCTGTCCATCAGAGGGCTGGTTCACACTAAACACGGCGAAATTCCGCTGCCGCCGCTCTCTGCTCCGCTTTGCACTCCGCTGTTCCTCTGTACAGATCACAGTCTTTGCTCTCCGCTGTTCCTCCGTACAGATCACAGTCTTTGCTCTCCGCTGTTCCTCCGTACAGATCACAGTCTTTGCACTCCGCTGTTCCTCCGTACAGATCAGTCTTTGCACTCCGCTGTTCCTCTATACAGATCACAGTCTTTGCACTCCGCTGTTCCTCCGTACAGATCACAGTCTTTGCACTCCGCTGTTCCTCCGTACAGATCACAGTCTTTGCACTCCGCTGTTCCTCCGTACAGATCACAGTCTTTGCTCTCCGCTGTTCCTCTGTACAGATCACAGTCTTTGCTCTCCGCTGTTCCTCTGTACAGATCACAGTCTTTGCTCTCCGCTGTTCCTCTGTACAGATCACAGTCTTTGCACTCCGCTGTTCCTCCGTACAGATCACAGTCTTTGCTCTCCGCTGTTCCTCTGTACAGATCACAGTCTTTGCACTCCGCTGTTCCTCCGTACAGATCACAGTCTTTGCACTCCGCTGTTCCTCCGTACAGATCACAGTCTTTGCACTCCGCTGTTCCTCCGTACAGATCACAGTCTTTTCTCCCCGCTGTTCCTCTGTACAGATCACAGTCTTTGCTCTCCGCTGTTCCTCCGTACAGATCACAGTCTTTGCACTCCGCTGTTCCTCTGTACAGATCACAGTCTTTTCTCCCCGCTGTTCCTCTGTACAGATCACAGTCTTTGCACTCAGCTTTTCCTCCGTACAGATCACAGTCTTTGCACTCTGCTGTTCCTCTGTACAGATCACAGTCTTTGCTCTCCACTCATCCTCCGTACAGATCACAGTCTTTGCTCTCCGCTGTTCCTCCGTACAGATCACAGTCTTTTCTCCCCGCTGTTCCTCCGTACAGATCACAGTCTTTTCTCCCCGCTGTTCCTCCGTACAGATCACAGTCTGTTTAGTCAGACATATTTTTGCCTTAAAGGGGTTTTCTGGCCAAAACAAACAGACTGATTGGCTGAGAGCCTCCACCTGGCACCTGCACCGATCAGCTGATCGCCGCCCACACTACACAGCAAGTGTCTTACCGTACCTGGCATTGACCATTAGAGCACATGTCCAGGCCGTCAGTCCCGCACGGGGTCCCATCGAGGGCTTTTTCTGCCACCAGAACAGGATGATCTTTCCCGAGGGCCGAGCAGAATAACGCACAAGGCTTCTCTTCAATAAAGAGAGAGAATGTAAGTAGATGGTCAAATATACAAAAACTAGTGACGGCCTCATGTACACGGCTCTTCAGAGAAAGAAGAAGAAAAAGGAGGAAGAAGAAGAATAAGGGATTATACCATAGGGATCACAGTATAGATAATTTACTATAGGGATCACAGTATAGAGATTAGACTATAGGGATCACAGTGTAGATATTATACTATAGGGATCACAGTGTAGATATTATACTATAGGGATCACAGTATAGGGATCACAGTGTAGATATTATACTATAGGGATCACAGTATAGGGATCACAGGGAAACAACGGAATCCCGGAATATAAACAGAATCCTGGAATATAAGCGCTCTGCTCCAGTAAATCACCAGGTGTGCGTCATATGATATAGAGGGGATATTACGAGGGTTACCTAATAGATGAAGTGGCTGTGTGTGTGTGGGGGGAGGGGGGGGGGAGCAGGGATCATCAGCATAACTCGTCCATTTATTTAAGGGATCTTAACGTGTATACACCAAATGTGCTATATATTTATATGGGAAAAAACATGAAGTCCTGTACATATTATAGCGAGCAGAGCTGGGACTTTCATCACTGCGGTGTAATAGAACGTGTAAATCTGCTCTAGGAGGTTTTTATTCACGACTCCTTGAAGGTGACCACAACGCACACGGCTGTTATAGGTGTCCACATTGATACCAGTGAATTGCAGGTGGTCGGGGTGAATTGCAGGTGGTCGGGGTTTGGCTTCTGACCTCAAGACCAACCTAGAACCCTTCCCAGGGGCTGATGGAAAGAAACGCTACTAGGATGTTACATGAGAACTTTACAGTGAACTCTGAATACGGGAAGGGGGGGAGGGGGGCAATGTCACTTTAAATAGAACAATGAATGATAAAAAATAAATGACTCTCCCAGCGATAAAAACCAAAGCACTGTAGAAAACACAGGGAAAAAAGCATAGGAAGGTATACATTTCCAATGTGAGATGGTGAGATGCCTATGAGGGTCCGGAGTCAGTAATACCTTCATGGATGACAGCGTGCCAGCGGGGCTTCTGCTTCTGGTAAGAGGAGCGGAGGCTGAAGGTCTGACACTGCCAGTCTCTGAAGTCCGCCACCCCAGCAGGACACCGCGGGCTCTCACACAGCTTGTACTGGATCTTTGGATCGTTGCATTGTCGACCTTCAGTGCTTTGACTACAGGAGAGAAATAATACTAGATCACTGTATAAAGAGACAACAGCATCCAGTGACCTCATATAAGTCCCCGAAAATAGGACAGTGTGTTACACTGATTGCTGCTCCCAAAGATGCGATGGGTCTTATTTTCAGAGGAGTCTTATTTTTCCATGAAGAAGAATTCACATGCACAGCAGGGACAACGTATGGTATGCAGCATCCGGCCACCAGGGGGAGCTCACCACAGCACACTCATAAAGCACAGCAGGGACAGCACACGGTATGGCGGCTTCCAGGCACCAGGGGGAGCTCACCACAGCACACTCATACAGCACAGCAGGGACAGAGTGTACAGTATGGCGACATCTGGCCACCAGGGGGAGCTCACCACAGCACACTCATAAAGCACAGCAGGGACAGCACACGGTATGGCGGCTTCCAGGCACCAGGGGGAGCTCACCACAGCACACTCATACAGCACAGCAGGGACAGCATACAGTATGGTGGCTTCCAGGCACCAGAGGGAGCTCACCACAGCACACTCATACAGCACAGCAGGGACAGCATACAGTATGGTGGATTCCGGTCACCAGGGGGAGCTCACCACAGCACACTCATACAGCACAGCAGGGACAAAGCATACAGTATGGCGGCTTTCTGCCACCAGGGGAGTTCACCACAGCACACTCATACAGCACAGCAGGGACAGGTAACAATGGTGTTGGCTGCAGGTGACAGTCTTCATGTTCTGCATGCAGCTGCACAGCAATAGAGGGTGAAGGTAGGGGACATTGCCGGCGAGCTAACAACATTCCCAGCTGCATACCCAGAGGTCTGTTCGGCGGGCATGCTTTGTTTCCAAACAAAAACTTTGCTAGGTCTTACTTTCAGGGAAGGCCTTACATTAAGCAATTCAGAAAAACCTCTACTAGGTGTTATTATCAGGGTAACGGGGTAACACTCTTCCAGAATAGGAGTACGCGGATATTACCTGACACAACTGCGTTGTCTACTTCGGACTCCGGCTCCACACGTTCTACTACACGAACTCCAGGAACTCCACTCGGCAGACAGGTGTTCAGGAGATGAGGTCACGCTGGTGCACTCTCCGACCCTGCACCACTGCCGAGAAACCCGTCACTCATGAGTTCTCACAATATTCTGTACAATATTATTATTATTTTATGATATTTTAAATAGGTTTGTGCCAAAGTACAAGTGATAATCAGGGGAATCCACCAATCACAAGCCTGGGAGTTCCTGGCTCAGAGTGACTGGAGCATTGTGCCTACCGAATTAGTTACGGGACTCCTAACATTAGAATCAGGGGAGTCGCGTCACAGAGGGACGGGGTTTCCTCCCCCTGGGGGTGGGGCGGCCGTACTCCAGTGCTTCAGCCCAGGACGTTGCTCGTTAATAGACCGGTGTCGTGAGCGGGAACGAGGCCGCAGTTCAAATAAAGAACCATGGCACCGGCATCCTCTCGCCAATGCCATTCTATTCATGTGGAACACTTGACCTGATGGTACATTCACTTTAAGCCAGAGACTGAAACACTCAGCCAAATGCTTCGTCCAGCTTAATCTAATGATAAGCGGGGGACTGAACACCCAAAACCTGACCAGTAACACGTTTGACTCTCTGGGACATGTCCAAAGTCCTTTAAAGTGACAGAAACAAGGACCTCCATTCCTATGATGACTGTCTCTTCAGCTTCTAGCAGACTACTTCTGCACTAACCAGTAAAGGGGTACTCCACTCACACATAACGTCTGACATGTTGCTGCCCATGGTGAGACTAACTCCTCCTTCTATACTTGTTATTATCTATTCAGTCTCCTTCTCCCAGTTCTCAGCTGATGCTTTCTGCTGAAGACACAAAAATCTGTGTGTGAGCTTTTCTCTCTGTCTCCCCCTCCCTTCTGAGACAGCTGAGACAGGCTTTATCTGCAACATTGTAGCTTCTTTGTAATGCTGGGAGGGTTATTCTGAGGTCAGGTTGCTGATGAACTCGCTGTGACTATCCCTCCCAGCATCACAAAGAAGCTACAATGTTGCAGATACAGTCTGCCAGGGACTTGTTTACATCAGCTGTCTCAGAAGGGAGGAGGGGGGAGACAGAGGGAAAAACTCACACACAGATTTTTGTGTATTCAGCAGAAAGCAGCAACTGAGAACTGGGGGAAGGAGACTGAATAGATAATAACAGCTTTACCGATTACTATACTCTTGTCCTACCGCCGTTAATTCTCCTGTCTGCTTACCAAGTTCTTTCACAAACCTCCCCGCCTGGCCAGGACCATACTCTATCATCTGAAGGCAAGTGGTGGAGTGGGATGACCCAACCTACACCAGTATTCTCTTACGGCTCATCTTGTTAGGGCACTGGACTGGACAGTAAGGGCTGATGCCGCCAGCTCACCAGTCTCCCTTCTTGCGGCTCCCTGGATACCCTCCTTTGCCCGTTTTGTGGACGCACCCCCAACCATTGCTCCCACACTATAAATACGCTATAAACACCTCGCCGCTGGCTTTTTAGCACCCCATCCCTCTCTGCTTTCACTCCTGCGATGGAGTGTAAATGGTCCAAGGCGGGCAACTTTTGAGCCAGGTCTCTCCTCCTGGTGCTGTCCCTCTCAGCTCTTACAGACCTCCCGGACGGGTGTCCTCTGCGGTTCTGGAGAGCCGGCACCTTCATCATTTTCCGGCTTCTCTCCCATCTCCCTCTTCTTTTTCTCGCTCTCTAACGTCCTTTGAGTCGCTCTGCATGGGCCCGGTATGTCATTCGCTCTGTATTCTATTTGCCATGTTGGGCCCCCCACTGGAGCAACCTAGCCCCCCATACCCGTGGACCTGGGTCTCTCGATGTCTGCATCTATGTGAGTGCTCACCCTGACTCACGCTTCCTCCATTTCTTCCCATGTGCAAGAAGCGGGGTATAAAGTGTTATCCCGATGGTCCCAGGTTCCCACCAGACTATACAGGATTTTTCCTGATTTATTGCTACTATGCTGGCGGGACTGCGGTGAGGAAGGCGGGACTCTGCTACACGTTCTGGAGTCGCCCTAAGCTGGTGCATTTCTGGAGGGAGGTATGGCGTTTCGCCTCTATCAGGTTCCCTTTACCCCGGCGTTCTTCCTCCTGCTGTATGGCGACACTTGGTCAGTGCTGCGAAGGCCTGTGTCCCTGCCTTATGGCGCTCTTCTGACCCAAATGGAGGACCTGGCGGCTCAGGTTCAGGACCGCTCTGCCCCCATCCCCCTTATTGGGAGGAATTCTTAGTCTCACCATGGGCAGCAACATATCAGAAGTGATGAGTGCGCCTGTAGAACACTGGCGCTCTAGGAAGCGGAGCCTGTGTGCCTAGAATGTCCGTGCGCTGAGCCAATCACCAGGGAGGAAGAGACGACTATACCTGCCGGTCCAGAGGAGGGAGACGCTTGGTCCAGGACCTTCCGTATCTTATTATCAGCTGCTTAACATGAAACCTTTCAGCATCACCGATATTACATTTATAAACCTGTGACCAGGCGACGTCCATCAGATTATCGGTCACAGCCCGGAGCTCAGCGTCCAGGAATCACCCCGGATACAACGGACTCGCTGACGGCCTCTTACTACTAAGTGTCCTCTTACTCTATTATGTCATGTGACAGAAATGTCCAGGTGGTAATAATGGAAACTCTGAGCGCAACTCAATCTGATAGCGGAAAATATATGAGGAAGGAGCCGGGAAACTGCTGACGGACACTGAACAACGTCCCCATCATCGGCCGATGCAGAAGCCTCAGGGTTCTTTCCCTTAGACCTCGGCCCCAGCATTAGGGGTCCTTATTATTGGGGGGTCTCATCTCTCTCATACATGGGAGGGGGCTGCCATGCTGGGTAATTACCAAAACCTTCACAATGAGTCAAATAGAACGATTATAGCGAACGCCGACTGATTGTGCCGCCAAATCCTGGAACATTGTTTTTTTTAGAGCTCGGTATGATGGAATTTACCTGGATTATAGCGGATTTATCTGGGGAATATAATATATTAGCAGGTTAAAGGGAATGTGACATCTCATTGGGTCAGGTGCTAAAACTTGTCACTATTTGTACATTGTTATGGGGGCGGCCGAATTGCCTGAGCTGTTCTTAACAGCATTAAGTGACATGCTTTACAGCAAGACTCATGGACATAGACGACAATAGACAGACTCTGTCCCCCTGAGAGACATTTGTGAGCGTGCTGTGAAGAGGTCATTCCATAGGGAGCTGCTATTGTCTCCTCTATCTACTGGTGTCACATGACGCTGCAATGCTGTACAGATCACTTTATTGCCGCCTCCTCTTATCACCACAGACACAACAGGAAGTCTCAGCTTAGTTTTAGCCCCAGTGGTGAGAATAAGAACTGCGAGATATCAGGATTATTTTATAATGTAGATAGAAAGATGGAAAATTAGAAACAATGTCACCAGAAATTCTTAAAATATCTGTTTAATATAAAACCATTATTTATACAGTGATTTTCTGATGAGACTGCCCCGTATCTGGTGTCCATCTGCTGACTCTATAAGAGTGTTGGGATAAGGATGTAGAATGCTCCTGAATATCCACAATGATTATCAGATTATTATAACAGTTATAATAGTTACCGACCTTTTGTTTGCCGCATTCTGTGCCGTCCATCGGGGGATCCAGCCGCGTTCTGCACTCTTTTTCACCCTCCAGCTTACACCACAGCCCTGTGCAAATCACATGCTAAAAAATATGTACATATATAAGGAGCAGCTCTCACAACCAGCACAACAGAAATATACGTTATATCTTATCATAAAAGAGTGAGAAACACAGAACTGTAATAATCCTCATCAATGACATCTGCTGGAGCAGCAAAGCCCTATAGAAAACCTCTCCTGCCCTCCAGTACTTATCAGCTGCTGTATGTCCTGCAGGAAGTGGTATATTCTCTCCAGTCTGACACAGCGCTCTCTGCTGCCACCTCTGTCCATGTCAGGAACTGTCCACAGCAGCAGCAAATCCCCATAGAAAACCTCTCCTGCTCTGGGCAGTTCCTGACATGGACAGAGGTGCCAGCAGAGAGCACTGTGTCAGACTGGAGAGAATAAACCACTTCCTGGAGGACATACAGCAGCTGATAAGTACTGGAAGACTGGAGATTTTTATATAGGAGTAAATTACAAATCTATATAACTTTCTGAGAGCTGTACAGTTTGGAGACTGTCTGGGCACATAAAACGCAGGTTCACAGGTCAGAGAGGTCAGTGCTTATCTGGGAGCTTGGTAAGAGAAGATTGCAGGATGATGTGCTGTGCAGGGCTGCCTTTTCTCCTCTCTGTGCTCACTCATCCCCCTCAGCCCCTCCTCTCTCCATAGAGCATAATGGACACAGAAATCCTGCTTCTTCTGAAGTGTGTGTTACGTTCCAGAATCTGTTGTAGTTTGAGAGATCCCTGTATACCAGATGTTACCGTCCATCTGCAGACGATAAGCGTCCGTGTATTGTAGAGTCATCACTTTGAGCCGTATCTTGTCGGAGCCATAAACCTCTGTTACGGCACACGCAGCGCCGCAGGATTTACAGCCGTGCACTCACTGCTCACTTACATATCGGTCTTTTCTCGGTTTTATCTTTCCCAGCTGTGCGGTGCTCATGGAAGGCGTGATAGACCGTTACACGTCCCTCATCACTTATAAACTTCTGGGCTGTAACAACGGCCACAACTCAGCGCAGAAGGAAGAGAACATTGTGCTTGGACTTGGTTGTGATTCAGATACAAGATGGACGTATATAATGTATTCCGACCTCTGTGATACACCCCACCGCCTCACCGCGCTAATTACCAGGCGACTTATTACACCGCTATTACTAACAGGGACCCCAGTATCATCCGGGGCTCCCCGAGCACCCTGACGGAAAGGAAGGGTAAAACTACACGACATAGGGACTAATACAGGGACTAATATAGGGAATAACACAGGGACTAATACAGGGAATAATATAGGACATGATATAGGGACTAATACAGGGACTAATATAGGAAATAATACAGGGAATAATACAGGGATTAATACAGGGAATAATACAGGGACTAATACAGGGAATAATATAGGAAATTATATAGGGACTAATACCGAGACTAGTCCAGGGAATAATACAGGGAATAATATAGGGAATAGCACAGGAAATAACACAGGGACTAATACAGGGACTAATATAGGGTGTAAATTTCCAAACATACTTCTAGTAATAAAAAGAGTAAGAGAACAATATCACAGCACCACAATATTACAATACTACAACACCACAATACTACAATATCACAACACCACAATATCACAATAACACAATACTACAACACCACAATACTACAATATTACAACACCACAATATCACAATACCACAATACTACAACACCACAATACTACAACACCACAATATCACAACACCATAATACTACAATATTACAACACCACAATATCACAATACCACAATACTACAACACCACAATACTACAACACCACAATATCACAACACCACAATATCACAATAACACAATACTACAACACCACAATACTACAATATCACAACACCACAATACTACAACACCACAATACCACAACACCATAATACTACAATATTACAACACCACAATATCACAATACCACAATACTACAACACCACAATACTACAACACCACAATATCACAACACCACAATATCACAATAACACAATACTACAACACCACAATACTAAAATATTACAACACCATAATACTACAATATTACAACACCACAATACTACAATATCATAACACCACAATATCACAACCCCACAATACTACAATATTACAACACCATAATACTACAATATTACAACACCACAATACTACAATATCATAACACCACAATATCACAACCCCACAATACTACAATATTACAACACCATAATACTACAATATTACAACACCACAATACTACAATATCATAACACCACAATATCACAACACCACAATACTACAACACAACAATACTACAACACTACAATAGCACAACACCACAATACTACCATACCACAATATCACAATACTACAATACTACAACACCACAATACTACCATACCACAATATCACAATACTACAACACCGCAATACTACAACACCACAATATCACAATACTACAACACCACAATACTACCATAACACAATACAACAATACTACAATACTACAATACCACAACACCACAATGCTACAATACCACAATATCCCAATGAAAATAACAACGCCATAGTACAAATACCCAGGTATGAGGCAGCACCCCAGGTAATGATGAAAGGGACGGTCCTTAACCCCTTAAAGGACAACTCCCACGAAAAATTTTTTTAGCTTATTTAACACACATTACAAAGTTATATAACTTTGTAATGTGGTTAAATACCCGGTCTGGCCCCCTTCCCCCACTTTCGGACCCCCGACCCCCCCGCCCGGAAGTTAAAGAATGTATACATTACCTATTACGATCGTCACGGTCCTCTTCTCCCGGGCGGCATCTGGTGACGACGACGTCAGAGCCGGGGAGCGGTCCGGGTCTTCTTCCTCCTCGGCGTCTTCATAGAGAGTGAATGGGACGGAAAAGGCTGCTGGTGCACATGCGCACCAGCAGCCTTTTCATTGGCTGGAGCGCATCACATGGCTTCCAGCTTCGTCAGCCCTGATTGGCTGAGGTTGCTGGAAGCCATGTGATGCGCTCCAGCCAATGAAAAGGCTGCCGGTGCACAAGCGCACTGGCAGCCTTTTCCATCCCCAGGACCCGGAAATCAGAGACATCGCTGGACGGCGGTGACGGTGAGGCAGACGGCGGGCAAATGGAGTGGCGATCGTCACCGGAGGGATGGTGAGTATGGTGTCTGTGTGTGTCTGTGTTTTGTTTTTTTATAGAAATACCCCATATGTGACCCTATTGCGCTATTTGACGCAACCACAAGTCTCAGATATAAAGGAGCGCCTAGTGAATTTCAACGCCTCCGTTATACTTGGTCATTTCTGACTGTACCACTTCAGGTTGGCAGAGGCTCTGGGGTGCCAAAACCTAAAAAACACCCCTAAAGGGACACCATTCAGAAAACTGCACCCCTCAAGGAATGTAACAAGGGGTGCGGTGAGGATCTGGACCCCACAGGTGCTTCACAGATTTTCCAAACAATATGGTGTAAAAAAGACAAAAGTATTTACACTAAAACGTTGTTCTAGCCTTCAATTTTTCATTTTCACAAAGGGATAAAAGAAAAAAAAAACACAAAATGTGTAGCGCAGTTTCTCCCGAGTACAGAAATACCCCACATGTGGCGATAAAGTGCCAAGCGGGCGCAGGTTGAGCCTCCAAAGGGAAGGAGCGCCAATTGGATTTTGGAGGCTGGATTTGGCTAGAATGGATGATGAACGCCATGTCGCATTTACAGAGCCCTCGTGCTGCCAAGACACTGGAAACCCCCCACAAGTGACCCCATTCTGGAAACTACACCCCTCAAGGAATCTAACAAGGGGGGCAGTGAGCATATGGACCCCACTGGTGACGGGCACAAATGTGGAACAATGTGACGTAAAAGTGAAAAAATGAAATTTTTTACTTTTACGGCACAAATGTGCCCGTCATCAAGGGGGCCATATCCTCATTGCACCCCTTGTTAGATTCCTTGAGGGGTGCAGTTTCCAGAATGGGGTCACTTGTGGGGGGTTTCCAGTGTTTTGGCAGCACAAGGGCTCTGTAAATGCGACATGGCGTTCATCATCCATTCTAGCCAAATCCAACCTCCAAAATCCAAATGGCGCTCCTTCCCTTTGGAGGCTTGCCCTGCACCCACATGGCGCTTTATGTCCACATGTGGGGTATTTACGGACTCGGGGGAAATTGCTCTACACATATTGTGTGTTTTTTTCTCTTTTAACCGCTTGTGAAAATGATAAATTCAAGGCTAGACCAACATTATAGTGTAAAAAATGTAATATTTCATTTTCATGCCACATTGTTCCACATTTGTGCCCGTCACCAGTGGGGTCCATATGCTCACTACATCCCTTGTTACATTCATTGAGGGGTGTAGTTTCCATAATGGGGTCACTTGTGGGGGGTTTCAACTGTCTTGTCAACACGGGGGCTTTTAAATGCAACACGGCCCCTCAAAATCCATTCCAGCCAAATCCTGCCTCAAAAAACCAAATGGCGCTCCTCCCCTTCGGAGGCTTACCCTGCACCCGCATGGCGCTTTATGTCCACATGTGGGGTATTTCCGTACTCAGGGGAAATTGCTCTACACATTTTGTGTTTTTTTTATCTTTTAGCCCCTTGTGAAAATGAAAAAATCATGACAAGATCAATGATTTAGAATCAAAAATTTTAAAAAATTACACTAAATGTTGGTCTAGCCTTGATTTTTTTCCATTTCCACAAGGGGTTAAAAAGAAAATAAACGCAAAACGTGTAGGGTAATTTCCCCAGAGTACGAAAATACCCCAGATGTGGACATAATGTGCCATATGGGCACAGGGCAAGTCACCAAAGGGACAGAGCGCCATTTAGAGGCTGGAATGCAGGATGGAGGCCATGTCGCAATTACAAAGCTCCTGTGCTGCCAGGACAGTAGAAACCCCCGACAAGTGACCCCATTCTGGAAACTACACCCCATAAGGAATCTAACAAGGGGTGCAGTGAGCATATGGACCCCACTGGTGATGGGCACATGTGTAGAACATGTGCCGTGAAAATAAAAAATACAATTTTTTTCATTTTCACGTCCTAAATGTGGCCGTCACCAGGGGGCCATATCCCCGCTGCCCCCCTTGTTAGATTCCTTATGGGGTGTAGTTTCCAGAATGGGGTCACTTGTGGGGGGTTTCTACTGTCCTGGCCGCACAGAGGCTTTGTAATTGCATCATGGCCTCCTCTAATGGGAATGGCGACCATACCTATTTAGCTGGGGAAATTCTAATTTCTAATTTATTTGGGGGTATTAGGCCAATTATTGGTTTATAAGGTTGGAAATGACAGGTGTCCATCAAACTCAACCTGTGTTGATCCAGAGGAAGGTAAAAAACCCTCGTGAGGCAGATGAGAGTAGCCTCATCACAGGGGAAAAAATTCCTTCCCGACTCCATAATGGCGATCAGAATAATCCCTGGATCAACGTGACCCCTGAAATAGGAATAAGGGACAGAATTTAGATAATGTAGAACCCCAGTGACGTGTGGTGCGCCTTGGAGCGATCCAGTATGCAGAGGCCGGGGTGATCAGGACAGGTGTCACACTGGTAAATGGCGTCCTTCCTGATCCCCCTGTTACGCCACACTTTGCACTTCTTCTGGGGTCTCCCTTTCTCCAGTGTGGGGGACGTCACCTGGAAAATGTTGTGCTGGTGCGATACGGGGTCCTTCATATCCAGAAGCGCTGGGTCCTCTCCAAGGCTGCTAAATATTAGGGCTCTATTACTGCTTCTGATATTTACGGATCGTGCCGCAAGCTACAGGGCAGCGAGGGACCAGAAGAGGGGGGTGCTGGTATAAAAGTTATCCCCGTACAGGTGGTGACCTTTATCCAGCAGTGGGAAGATCAGTTACCGAACAAGCTCCCCACTAACTCCGAGGATGGGGGGGGGGGCGGTCAGGATTTGGGTGTCCCTTCCTTCATACACTCTTAGGGTACGTGCACACTGCGGAATGGCGAAGGATAACCCTTTGTGCATTCCGCAGCTGGCACCCACCGGCGGACTGATGCGGGCACGCGTCTTCGCACGGGCGGATGCACGGGCGGATTCCGCTCTCCGTCCAATGTATTCATTCTTTGGACGGACGATGGAATCCGCCCATGCATAGATTGGAGTCTATGACACGGGTGAAGACGAGCGCCTGCATTAGTCCGCCGGCGGGTGCCAGCTGCGGAATGCACGAAGGGTTATCCTTCGCCATTCCGCAGTGTGCACGTACCCTAAATCTGTAAGTGTACCCTGAGGTACTCTCACAGAGTTTGGAGAATTTCACACCATACCGTCATCTCTTATTGGGACGGTACTGGCGGAAAAGACGTGTCTGGGGGGCAGCATACGCTACGCTACCCCCAGACACGTCACTGGATGATGAGGATGAGGATGAAGATGAATGGAGGAAAGAAGGATCCCCCCATTCATCCTCACTGGCTGTTTCAGTGTCGGAGGCAATAATAGCGTATGCGTCCGATACCGAAAACACGCCGGGGGCCACTTTTATATAGGGATTGATATATGGGGTATGTAGTGGTGTAGTGTCAAACTTTATTCAATGTAGTGTAGTGTGGTGTAATGTAGTGTTTTTTACATGTTTTTTTTTACAGTAAGTATAAATAAAGAAACCTACGCCAAAAATGGTGTTGCTGATAAATGCCGCACTTATGTGCGGCAGTTATCAGCAGACCGTGGCAGTAGGATATAGAAAAAAAACACCCTATGCCAAAAAGGAGGAGTTGCTGATTAGCAGCGTACTTTCGTGCGATGCTTATCAACACTCAGCGGCGATAGGGTGCGGAAAATAGAAAAAAAAAATTTGGAAAAAAAAATTTATTACATACTGAACATCCCTATAGCTGCTGATAAGTGTATTACACTTATCAGCCGCTAGAGGGCAGCAGAGCGCAAGATACGAAAAAAGACGCCGCTGGAGCCGAAAAAAGCCGAACGGGACGTCACGGAAGGAGCCGAAGACCCGACCAGAAGACGAGGACGCGGCGAACCCGGAAGACGCCGATCAGGACCCCGGGACAGGTGAGTAATGTAGAAATACCTGCTCTGGACCCCTCAGCTACCTGATCTGAACTGATAAGCCAATAGCGGCGATCGTCAGCATGGGGGGGGTTAACAACCCCCCATGCCAACAGGGAGAGTTGGCCTGCAGTGTATTTCTGCAGGCCATCTCCCCCGATCGCATGCGGCCGGTCCGCGGCGCCCTCTTAAAGGACCCGCATACCGGTACGTCATGGGTCCTTAAATGACAGTGATCCATGACGTACCGGTGCGTCATGGGTCCTTAAGAGGTTAAAGAGTCACTGTGTTATTTTTTTTTATTATTATTTTTTTTTGCAGAATCAATAGTCCAGGCGATTTTAAGAAACTTTGTAATTGGGTTTATTAGCCAAATCTGCCATTATCTGCATTTAAAAAGCCTTTTCCCAGGTCCCCCCCCCCCTCCCTCCTCTTTTCCATTCACTGCAAAAAATCTAGAAATTGTGACCTGTTGCGTCAGACGTCCCCAGTCTGTTTTATAGAGAGTGGAGGGGGGAGGAGGGAGTTAGCCGGCAGCAGAAAGCAGATAACAGAGGATTACAGGCAGGAAGCTGGGTCACAGCTGTAATCAGAGCTCAGAGAGGTCAGTGCTGACTGTCAGAGGAGATACAGGGTGAGGTATTTGTAGATTAACTCTTTGTTGTCCTGTTTTGGTCTTTTATTTAGCTCTCTCCATAGGAGAACAATGAAGACAGGGGGGAGAGCTTTAAACTGCTTTTTCATGATAAAAATGCATTTTACGGCTAATAAACCCAATGACAAAGTTTCTTAAAATCGCCTGGACTATTGATTTCTGCAAAAAAAAAACAAAAAAAAAACAGTGACACTGTAATACCCTCTTAAGGACATATGACGTACCCCTACGTCATAGGTCCTCACTTGCACTTCAAAGCTTTGAAGTGCCGCGATCCCGGGTGCCGCGAGTAGCCCGGGACCGCTGCTATTAGCGGGCACGGTCTGATCGCCGTGCCCGCTAATTAGCTAATCGGAGGCAGCTGTCAAAGTTGACAGCTGCCTCCGATTACCGGAGGCAACGTTTCCCTGGTGTCTAGTGGGGGAGATCGCTCCTCCGGGATCTCCGTTACTGATGCCGGCCGGGGACTCGTCCAAGATGGCGCCGTTCTCGGCTCGGCACTCGTTCGTTTTCGGCTGCAGCAGCCGAAAGCAAACGAGTGCCGATCTCATGGATCTCTGCAGCATATCTATGCTGCAGAGATCTCTATGAGAGATCAAAGTGTATATACTAGAAGTCCCCCATGGGAGGAATAACCCTAACCCCAGGGGGGAATAACCCTAACCCCAGGGGGGCTTCTAGTATAAGTGTAAAAAAAAAAAAAAAAGTGTTGTTAATAGTAAAAAGCCCCCTCCCCTAATAAAAGTCTGAATCACCCCCCTTTTCCCAGGTTTTAAATAAAAGTAACAAATAAATAAATAAATAAACATGTTTGCTATCGCCGCGTGCGTAATCGCCCGAACTAGTAATTAATCACATTCCTGATCTCGTACGGTAAACGGCGTCAGCGCAAAAAAATCCCAAAGTGCAAAATTGCGCATTTTTTGGTCGCATCAAATCCAGAAAAAATTTAATAAAAAGCGTTTAAAAAGACGTATATGGGCAATCAAGGTACCGATAGAAAGATCACATCATGGCGCAAAAAATGACACCTCACACAGCCCCATAGACCAAAGGATAAAAGCGCTATAAGCCGGGAATGGAGCGATTTTAAGGAACGTATATTGGTTAACAACGGTTTGAATTTTTTACAGGCCATCAGATACAATATAAGTTATACATGTTACATATCGTTTTAATCGTAACAACTTGAGGAACATGCATAACAAGTCAGTTTTACCCCAGGGCGAATGGCGTAAAAACACATTTCCCCCAAATAAAAGAAATGCTTTTTTTTTTCAATTTCACCACACTTTAAATTTTTTTCTGGTTTCTCAGTGTACTTTATGCAAAAATTCAGCCTGTAATTGCAAAGTACAATTAGTGACGCAAAAAATAAGGGGTCATGTGGGTTTCTAGGTGGAAAAATGCAAGTGCCATGACCTTTTAAACACAAGGAGGAAAAACCGAAAACGTAAAAACGAAAATGGGCCCCGTCCTTAAAGGGTTAACCTCTTAGGGACATATGACGTACCGGTAGGTCATATGTCCCTAGGGGGTGTTCAGAGCGAGGCCGCGCGGCGACCCTGCTCTGAACCACCGCGATCCCGGGTGCCGCGTGTAGCCCGGGACCGCGGCTATTAGCGGGCACGGTCTGATCGCCATGCCCGCTAATAAGATAATCGGAGGCAGCTGTCACAGATGACAGCTGCATCCGATTACCGGAGGCAGCCGTTCCCTGGTGTCTAGTGGGGGAGATCTCTCCTTCGGGATGTTGTCCCTGAGGAGTGATCCCGGGGTCCGCTCCAAGATGGCGCCGACCCTGGCTCGGCACTCGTTTGTTTCCGGCTGCAGCAGCCGAAAGCAAACGAGTGCCGATCTCATTGATCTTTGCTGTATAACTATACAGCAAAGATCTCAATGAGAGATGAAAGTGTATATACTAGAAGTCCCCCAGGGGGAATAACCCTAACCCCCGGGGGGGAATAACCCTAACCCCAGGGGGGGATAACCCTAACCCCAGGGGGGGAATAACCCTAACCCCAGGGGGGGATAACCCTAACCCCAGGGGGGGAAAACCCTAACACCAAACCCTAACCCCTGGGGGGAATAACCCTAACCCCAGAGGGGGAATAACCCTAACCCCAGAGGGGGAATAACCCTAACCCCAGAGGGGGAATAACCCTAACCCCAGGGGGGAATAATTCTAACCCCAGGGGGGATAACCCAAACCCCAGGGGGGGATAACCCTAACCCCAGGGGGGAATAACCCTAACCCCAGAGGGGGAATAACCCTAACCCCAGAGGGGGAATAACCCTAACCCCAGGGGGGAATAACCCTAACCCCAGAGGGGGAATAACCCTAACCCCAGAGGGGGAATAACCCTAACCCTAGCGGGGCTTCTAGTATATGTGTAAAAAAAAAAAAAAAAAAAAAAAAAAGAAGTATTGTTTTTACTAAAAAGCCCCCTGCCCTAATAAAAGTCTGAATCACCCCCCTTTTCCCAGGTTATAAATAAAAGTAAATAAATAAATAAACATGTTTGGTATCGCCGCATGCGTAATCGCCCGAACTATTAATCACATTCCTGATCTCGTACGGTAAACGGCGTCAGCGCAAAAAAATCCCAAAGTGCAAAATTGCGCATTTTTGGTCGCATCAAATCCAGAAAAATGTAATAAAAAGCGATCAAAAAGTCGTATATGCGCAATCAAGGTACCGATAGAAAGAACACATCATGGCGCAAAACATGTCACCTCACACAGCCCCATAGACCAAAGGATAAAAGCGTTATAAGCCGGGAATGGAGCGATTGTAAAGAACGTATATTTGTTAACAATGATTTGAATTTTTTACAGGCCATCAGATACAATATAAGTTATACATGTTATATATCATAGTAATCGTAACAACTTGAGGAACATATATAACAAGTCAGTTTTACCCCAGGTCGAATGGCATACAAACAAATACCCCCCAAATAAAAGAAATGCGTTTTTTTTTTCAATTTCACCACACTTTGAATTATTTCCTGGTTTCGCAGTGACTTTATGCAAAAATTCAGCCGTCATTTTAAAGTACAATTAGTGGCGCAAAAAATAAGGATAAGGGCTGATGTGGGTTTCTAGGTGAAAAATGCAAGTGCTATGTATGGCCGTATATACACAAGGAGGAAAAAACGAAAAAACAAAAATGAAAATTGGCCCCGTCCTTAAAGGGTTAAAGCCCCTATTACGTGTGTCAGCAGTGAGCAGGTAAGAGAATGGGGGGGGGGGGCGCAGGGGAAGCTGCCCGGGTGATCGCTAGATCTCCGGGCAGCCCATAGGAGACAGCGTCAGTCTGCTACCGCCGCTCCTGTTACGCTGGGCGATGGCGGCAGATTGATAAGAGGCGGATCATTGCCAATTAACCAAACCTTCCAAGCCTCAGCCAATCATTCCTTCTATAGGATGAGACGGCTGAGATACAGATATAGATATATATATAGATATATATATATATATATATATATATATATACACATATATATACACACACACAGTATGGAGGCAGGAAGACTACCGAATTAGTAGAAGCAACACGAGGCAGTGCGTTTCTTACTCAATATTGAACATCAATGAATTTTATGTGTAAATTGTACAGATGAGCGAGTAGTCAAATATTTGACTTTCGAGAATTTGAATCGAATAGGGACCAATATCCAACTATACGAACAAATATTCGATCCCATTATAGTCTATGGGAAAAGAATTTGAGGCACTTGGAGGTCACCAAGTCCCCCATGAAACCTCCCTAGACAATGCCAACACCTCCGGAATGACACTGGGACATCAGGGGGAGCATGCCTGGGTGCACACAACACCCCAAAACCCCAGTTGCGAAGGAAAAATATTTGTGAACGCTTTACGAACGTTTACGGCAATGTTCACACATTTCCTTCGTATTTCTTGCGCAGCCTTACCTGCAAGATTCCAATGTGCGTCCGTAGAGCGTCATGTTATTTGCGCGTATCACGCATTACGCTGTACTGGCACAATAGGAATCACGCGCCTTTTACTGGGTAACTGGCACACCAGTGGGTATCACGTGCCTTTTACTGGGTAACTGGCACACCAGTGGGTATCACGTGCCTTTTACTGGGTAACTGGCACACCAGTGGGTATCACGTGCCTTTTACTGGGTAACTGGCACACCAGTGGGTATCACGTGCCTTTTACTGGGTAACTGGCACACCAGTGGGTATCACGTGCCTTTTACTGGGTAACTGGCACACCAGTGGGTATCACGTGCCTTTTACTGGGCAACTGGCACACCAGTGGGTATCACGTGCCTTTTACTGGGTAACTGGCACAATATGTATAACGGTTACCTGGCCTTAGTGGGCTACACCAGGGACACTATAAGTCACTGTACACACAGGGTCCTGGGATGAATACACATGATGCTGCTGTTATATCATCTATTTCTTAGCACTGAGAAGCTTTGGATGCAGAGATGACTTTCTCGCTGGATCTTCGCCCTGAGAAGGACTTCTGGGTTGTGTAGTAATCCTGCCTGACCAGCTGCTACTAACACCGATCTCTCCCTGCTCCAAGATCTTTCCCTGAAAGCGCATCTGCGGTCGAGAGGCGGAAGTCAAGTCTTAAATATTCAAGGTCATGTGGTTCAGCCATCCAATGAGGGGAGACGCTGTTTTGGCGCTGCGTGCGTACTCCCAGGGTCCCTCATGGCCTCCCTGCATGGTGATTGGATTAAAAAAAGCACCAACTGCAATGGGAGGGATTTCCAATGTTTCCCGCGTATTCGTCACACTACTCGATTGTATTCAAATCTTCCAAATACCGCAATATTAGATCGAATACCATCTCCATCGAATCTTATTCACTCGTCTCTAATAAATTAATTTCATAAATTTCCACTAAAAATTTTAATAAAATTTACATACAAGGAAAAATACTGGAAGGGCACTGAGACACAATACATATATATATATATATATATATATATGTATTGTCTTATATAATCATAGGCTCCTGATTGGGACTCCACAATGCTGCCCAATGCTTGTGTACACCCTCAACTATTAAAGGGGTACTCCGGCAAAAAATATAAAAAATTTTATTTTATTTTAAATCAACTGGTGTAAGAAGGTTGTCAAGAAAGAAAAGTATCAGCTCACCATATGGTACACTTTTTTTGTGTTGGAGGCTCTCCGTATCAGAAGCAGGTGAGATCCTTATTGCGGGCCGTTCCCCGTTAGTCCATAAGTCAAAGAAAAAAGTTGATGATCTCCAGCTTCATAAAACGTGTTCTTTATTTATTCCGACAGCATCATAAAATTGACATACATTTAAAAACACGCCGACGCGTTGCGAGGGAGACCCTCTTAATCATGGCACATAATACAAGTATACAGGGAAATAAATACCCTTAGAATGATGTGACGTCTTCAATGGAAGCCAACCACGCCTATGGGCAACACCCAAACCCCTGTGGGCCACATGATCTGCTTATACCAGGCTATGGGAAATATGCGTACTGGATCAGACTAATACATTATCAATATACAAAAAATAAATCACTTTTATAGTTTAGTCCCTTTGGGTACCTTGTCCCAAACTTCAGAATCCAGTAGGCTTCCCGTTTCCTTAAGAGACCCTCCCAGTCGCCTCCTCTATGGGGTTTGTTCACTCGTTCCAAAGCACTAACCTGTAAAGTATCCGTATTCCCATTGTGGCAGTCTATGAAATGTTTTGAAAGACCCGAAACGGATCTGCGTTGAGCTCCCTGACTAAAGTTTCTTATATCCATAAGATGTTCTCCTATTCGTTTTCTTAATTTTCTAATGCTGGAACCAATGTATTGTACATTGCACGCTATGCATTGCCCTAAATAAATGATGTGTGTGGACGTACAGTTAATGAATGATTTAACCCTATGACTCTGTCCCGTACTGCAGGAGGTGACTACTGACTGTTTTCTAACAAACGCACACAAACCGCATCTAGGTTGCGCACATTTAAACATCCCGGAAACAGAAAGCCAGTTATGCTGCTTATTGTGGTCCTGTTCCTGTTGTAATACACTGGGAGATATTAAATTACCTATGGTCTGTCCCCTGCGCGCTACACATCTGATCCCTCGTCCAAGTATGTGTTCACACTTGGAATCCTGATACAACATTGGCAAATATTTTCTCACAATGTCACAAATGTTGTTGTATTGGGGGCTGTATGTGGTAGAAAATGTGAGGGGCGGTTCCTGTTTCAGTGTTATTTCTGTGTCCTGTCCTCTACTGCGATTCTCTCTATCGGTAAGATGGTAAGTGCGCACTTACCATCTTACCGATAGAGAGAATCGCAGTAGAGGACAGGACACAGAAATAACACTGAAACAGGAACCGCCCCTCACATTTTCTACCACATACAGCCCCCAATACAACAACATTTGTGACATTGTGAGAAAATATTTGCCAATGTTGTATCAGGATTCCAAGTGTGAACACATACTTGGACGAGGGATCAGATGTGTAGCGCGCAGGGGACAGACCATAGGTAATTTAATATCTCCCAGTGTATTACAACAGGAACAGGACCACAATAAGCAGCATAACTGGCTTTCTGTTTCCGGGATGTTTAAATGTGCGCAACCTAGATGCGGTTTGTGTGCGTTTGTTAGAAAACAGTCAGTAGTCACCTCCTGCAGTACGGGACAGAGTCATAGGGTTAAATCATTCATTAACTGTACGTCCACACACATCATTTATTTAGGGCAATGCATAGCGTGCAATGTACAATACATTGGTTCCAGCATTAGAAAATTAAGAAAACGAATAGGAGAACATCTTATGGATATAAGAAACTTTAGTCAGGGAGCTCAACGCAGATCCGTTTCGGGTCTTTCAAAACATTTCATAGACTGCCACAATGGGAATACGGATACTTTACAGGTTAGTGCTTTGGAACGAGTGAACAAACCCCATAGAGGAGGCGACTGGGAGGGTCTCTTAAGGAAACGGGAAGCCTACTGGATTCTGAAGTTTGGGACAAGGTACCCAAAGGGACTAAACTATAAAAGTGATTTATTTTTTGTATATTGATAATGTATTAGTCTGATCCAGTACGCATATTTCCCATAGCCTGGTATAAGCAGATCATGTGGCCCACAGGGGTTTGGGTGTTGCCCATAGGCGTGGTTGGCTTCCATTGAAGACGTCACATCATTCTAAGGGTATTTATTTCCCTGTATACTTGTATTATGTGCCATGATTAAGAGGGTCTCCCTCGCAACGCGTCGGCGTGTTTTTAAATGTATGTCAATTTTATGATGCTGTCGGAATAAATAAAGAACACGTTTTATGAAGCTGGAGATCATCAACTTTTTTCTTTGACGTAAGAAGGTTGTGCAGATTTATAATTTACTTCTATTAAAAATTATACAAAAAAGGTCTTCCAGTACTTATCAGCTGCTGTATGTCCTGCAGGAAGTGGTTTATTCTCTCCAGTCTGACACATTGCTCTCTGCTGCCACCTCTGTCCATGTCAGGAACTGTACAGAGCAGCAGCAAATCCCCATAGAAAACCTCTCCTGCTCTGAACAGTTCCTGACATGGACAGAGGTGGCAGCAGGGAGCACTGTGTCAGACTGGAGAGAATACACCACTTCCTGCAGGACACACAGCAGCTGATAAGAACTGGAAGACTTGAGATTTTTACATAGAAGTAAATTACAAATCTGTTTAACTTTCTGTCACCAGTTGATCTAATTAAAAAAATAAAAATTCATTGCTTTAACCCTTTGAGATTCTTTTGCCTGGTGTCCTCCTTCCATGTAACATATATTGGCACAATCAGCATGTGGTGTATAATGTATAGTAACTGTATAACCCTGATAAATATCACATATCCAGCTGCTGCTGTGTTATCAGGGATATGTGATATATAAGTTACTGTACAGTATAGCAATCAGCATGTGGTGTGTATAATGTATAGTAACTGTATAACCCTGATAACACAGCAGCTAGATATGTGATATATACGTTACTGTACAGTATAGCAGCATGTGGTGTATAATGTATAGTAACTGTATAACCCTGATAACACAGCAGCAGCTGGATATGTGATATATAAGTTACTGTACAGTATAGCAGCATGTGGTATATAATGTATAGTAACTGTATAACCCTGATAACACAACAGCTGGATATGTGATATATAAGTTACTGTACAGTATAGCAATCAGCATGTGGTATATAATGTATAGTAACTGTATAACCCTGATAACACAGCAGCATCTGGATATGTGATATATAAGTTACTGTACAGTATAGCAGCATGGGGTATATAATGTATAGTAACTGTATAACCCTGATAACACAGCAGCAGCTGGATATGTGATATATAAGTTACTGTACAGTATATCAGCATGTGGTGTATAATGTATAGTAACTGTATAACCCTGATAACACATCAGCTGGATATGTGATATATAAGTTACTGTACAGTATATCAGCATGTGGTGTATAATGTATAGTAACTGTATAACCCTGATAACACAGCAGCTGGATATGTGATATATAAGTTACTGTACAGTATAGCAATCAGCATGTGGTATATAATGTATAGTAACTGTATAACCCTGATAACACAGCAGCTGGATATGTGATATATAAGTTACTGTACAGTATAGCAATCAGCATGTGGTATATAATGTATAGTAACTGTATAACCCTGATAACACAGCAGCTGGATATGTAATATATAAGTTACTGTACAGTATAGCAGCATGTGGTGTGTAATGTATAGTAACTGTATAACCCTGATAACACAGCAGCTGGATATGTGATATATAAGTTACTGTACAGTATAGCAATCAGCATGTGGTGTATAATGTATAGTAACTGTATAACCCTGATAACACAGCAGCTGGATATGTGATATATAAATTACTGTACAGTATAGCAGCATGTGGTATATAATGTATAGTAACTGTATAACCCTGATAACACAGCAGCAGCTGGATATGTGATATATAAGTTACTGTACAGTACAGCAGCATGTGGTGTATAATGTATAATAACTGTATAACCCTGATAACACATCAGCTGGATATGTGATATATAAGTTACTGTACAGTATAGCAGCATGTGGTATATAATGTATAGTAACTGTATAACCCTGATAACACAGCAGCTAGATATATGTGATATATAAGTTACTGTACAGTATAGCAGCATGTGGTATATAATGTATAGTAACTGTATAACCCTGATAACACAGCAGCTGGATATGTGATATATAAGTTACTGTACAGTATAGCAGCATGTGGTATATAATGTATAGTAACTGTATAACCCTGATAACACAGCAGCTGGATATGTGATATATAAGTTACTGTACAGTATAGCAGCATGTGGTATATAATGTATAGTAACTGTATAACCCTGATAACACAGCAGCTGGATATGTGATATATAAGTTACTGTACAGTATAGCAGCATGTGGTATATAATGTATAGTAACTGTATAACCCTGATAACACAGCAGCTGGATATGTGATATATAAGTTACTGTACAGTATAGCAGCATGTGGTGTATAATGTATAGTAACTGTATAACCCTGATAACACAGCAGCTGGATATGTGATATATAAGTTACTGTACAGTATAGCAATCAGCATGTGGTGTATAATGTATAGTAACTGTACAACCCTGATAACACAGCAGCAGCTGGATATGTGATATATAAGTTACTGTACAGTATAGCTGCATGTGGTGTATAATGTATAGTAACTGTATAACCCTGATAACACAGCAGCTAGATATATGTGATATATAAGTTACTGTACAGTATAGCAGCATGTGGTATATAATGTATAGTAACTGTATAACCCTGATAACACTGCAGCTGGATATGTGATATATAAGTTACTGTACAGTATAGCAATCAGCATGTGGTATATAATGTATAGTAACTGTATAACCCTGATAACACAGCAGCTGGATATGTGATATATAAGTTACTGTACAGTATAGCAGCATGTGGTGACTGCATGCCCCCCCTATGGTATTTATGGCCATATGTGACTGCATGCCCCCCCTATGGTATTTATGGCCGTATGTGACTGCATGGCCCCCCTATGGTACTTATGGCCGTATGTGACTGCATGGCCCCCCTATGGTACTTATGGCCGTATGTGACTACATGGCCCCCCTATGGTACTTATGGGCGTATGTGACTGCATGGCCACCCCTATGGTACTTATGGCGGTATGTGACTGCATGGCCCCCCTATGGTACTTATGGCGGTATGTGACTGCATGGCCACCCCTATGGTACTTATGGCGGTATGTGACTGCATGGCCCCCCCCTATGGTATTTATGGGCGTATGTGACTGCATGGCCCCCCTATGGTATTTATGGCCGTATGTGACTGCATGGCCACCCCTATGGTACTTATGGCGGTATGTGACTGCATGGCCCCCCTATGGTACTTATGGCGGTATGTGACTGCATGGCCCCCCTATGGTACTTATGGCCGTTTGTGACTGCATGCCCCCCCCTATGGTATTTATGGGCGTATGTGACTGCATGGCCACCCCTATGGTACTTATGGCGGTATGTGACTGCATGGCCCCCCTATGATATTTATGGCCGTATGTGACTGCATGCCCCCCCCTATGGTACTTATGGCCGTATGTGAGTGCATCCCCCCCCATGGTACTTATGGCCGTTTGTGACTGCATGCCCCCCCCCTATGGTACTTATGGCCATATGTGACTGCATGCCCCTCCCCCATGGTACTTATGGCCGTATGTGACTGGATGCCCCCCCCATGGTACTTATGGCCGTATGTGAGTGCATGCCCCCCGCTCCTATGGTACATATGGCCGTGGTGTTGTTCTGCCTGGCACAGAACACTACAACCAGGCACGGATTCATATTGGTAAGGACCCTGTAAGGAGACATTTTCCTTCCCCTCAGTTGTCTTTATGTATATTTCAGTCTATTGTAAAGGTCTATAGACTATTGCAGAATATGGCTCCAGCAGTTGTTGGGCGCTGCCAGAGATGTGGGTACTCGATCAGCTCAGACCTCCCACCCTACTAATTAAAGTGCCCATCATGTCCTCCATCTGCGTCCAATAGCTGCAGAGTCCGAAAGAACAAACTGAGCCAAAAGTACCAGATGTTTGCTAATCCAGGCAGAAACGGTCACCAGGAATACCTAAAACTGGTAACAGAAGTAACAGAAGTTACAGAAATAACAACAGTAACAGCAGTGACAGAAATAACAACAGTAACAGCAGTGACAGAAATAACAGAGGTAACAACAGTAACAGAAGTAACAACAGTAACAAGTAACAACAGTAACAGCAGTGACAGAAATAACAACAGTAACAGAAGTAACAGAGGTAACAACAGTAACAGAAGTAACAGCAGTGACAGCAATAACAGAGGTAACAGAAGTGACAGAAATAACAACAGTAACAGCAGTGACAGAAATAACAGAGGTAACAGAAGTAACAGCAGTGACAGAAGAAACAGAGGTAACAGCAGTGACAGAAGTAACAAAAGTAACAGAAGAAACAGAAGTAACAGAAGTAACAGCAGTGACAGAAGTAACAGAAGTAACAGAGATAACAGAAGAAACAGAGGTAACAGCAGTGACAGAGATAACAGAGGTAACAGCAGTGACAGAAGTAACAGAGGTAACAGCAGTAACAGAAGTAACAGAGGTAACAGCAGTGACAGAAGTAACAGCAGTGACAGAAGTAACAGAGATAACAGCAGTAACAGAAGTAACAGAGGTAACAGCAGTAACAGAAGTAACAGAGGTAACAGCAGTGACAGAAGTAACAGCAGTGACAGAAGTAACAGAGATAACAGCAGTGACAGAAATAACAGAGGTAACAGCAGTGACAGAAGTAACAGATAACAGCAGTGACAGAAGTAACAGAGATAACAGCAGTGACAGAAGTAACAGAGATAACAGCAGTGAGAGAGATAACAGCAGTGAAAGAAGTAACAGAGATAACAGCAGTGACAGAAGTAACAGAGATAACAGCAGTGACAGAAGTAACAGCAGTGACAGAAGTAACAGAGATAACAGCAGTGACAGAAGTAACAGAGATAACAGCAGTGAGAGAGATAACAGCAGTGACAGAAGTAACAGAGATAACAGCAGTGACAGAAGTAACAGAGATAACAGCAGTGACAGAAGTAACAGCAGTGACAGAAGTAACAGAGATAACAGCAGTGACAGAAGTAACAGAGATAACAGCAGTGACAGAAGTAACAGATAACAGCAGTGACAGAAGTAACAGAGATAACAGCAGTGACAGAAGTAACAGAGATAACAGCAGTGACAGAAGTAACAGAGATAACAGCAGTGACAGAAGTAACAGAGATAACAGCAGTGACAGAAATAACAGAGGTAACAACAGTGACAGAGATAACAAAGGTAACAGCAGTGACAGAAGTAACAGAGATAACAGCAGTGACAGAAGTAACAGCAGTGACAGAAGTAACAGAGATAACAGCAGTGACAGAGATAACAGAGGTAACAGCAGTGACAGAAGTAACAGAGATAACAGCAGTGACAGAAGTAACAGCAGTGACAGAAGTAACAGCAGTGACAGAAGTAACAGAGATAACAGCAGTGACAGAAGTAACAGCAGTGACAGAAGTAACAGAGATAACAGCAGTGACAGAAATAACAGAGGTAACAACAGTGACAGAGGTAACAGCAGTGACAGAAGTAACAGAGATAACAGCAGTGAGAGAGATAACAGCAGTGACAGAAGTAACAGAGATAACAGCAGTGACAGAAGTAACAGCAGTGACAGAAGTAACAGAGATAACAGCAGTGACAGAAGTAACAGCAGTGACAGAAGTAACAGAGATAACAGCAGTGACAGAAGTAACAGAGATAACAGCAGTGACAGAAATAACAGAGGTAACAACAGTGACAGAGGTAACAGCAGTGACAGAAGTAACAGAGATAACAGCAGTGACAGAAGTAACAGAGGTAACAGCAGTGACAGAAGTAACAGAGATAACAGCAGTGACAGAAGTAACAGAGGTAACAGCAGTGACAGAAGTAACAGAGGTAACAGCAGTGACAGAAGTAACAGAGATAACAGCAGTGACAGAAGTAACAGAGGTAACAGCAGTGACAGAAGTAACAGAGATAACAGCAGTGACAGAAGTAACAGATAACAGCAGTGACAGAAGTAACAGAGATAACAGCAGTGACAGAAGTAACAGAGATAACAGCAGTGACAGAAGTAACAGCAGTGACAGAAGTAACAGCAGTGACAGAAGTAACAGAGATAACAGCAGTGACAGAGATAACAGAGGTAACAGCAGTGACAGAAGTAACAGAGATAACAGCAGTGACAGAAGTAACAGCAGTGACAGAAGTAACAGAGATAACAGCAGTGAGAGAGATAACAGCAGTGACAGAAGTAACAGAGGTAACAGCAGTGACAGAAGTAACAGAGATAACAGCAGTGACAGAAGAAACAGAGGTAACAGCAGTGACAGAAGTAACAGAGATAACAGCAGTGACAGAAGTAACAGAGGTAACAACAGTGTCAGAGGTAACAGCAGTGACAGAAGTAACAGATAACAGCAATGACAGAGATAACAGCAGTGACAGAAGTAACAGAGATAACAGCAGTGACAGAAGTAACAGAGATAACAGCAGTGACAGAAGTAACAGAGATAACAGCAGTGAGAGAGATAACAGCAGTGACAGAAGTAACAGAGATAACAGCAGTGACAGAATTAACAGAGATAACAGCAGTGAGAGAGATAACAGCAGTGACAGAAGTAACAGCAGTGACAGAAGTAACAGAGGTAACAGCAGTGACAGAAGTAACAGCAGTGACAGAAGTAACAGAGGTAACAGCAGTGACAGAAGTAACAGCAGTGACAGAAGTAACAGAGGTAACAGCAGTGACAGAAGTAACAGAGATAACAGCAGTGACAGAAGTAACAGAGATAACAGCAGTGACAGAAGTAACAGAGATAACAGCAGTGACAGAAGTAACAGCAGTGACAGCAGTGACAGAAGTAACAGAGGTAACAGCAGTGACAGAAGTAACAGCAGTGACAGAAGTAACAGAGATAACAGCAGTGAGAGAGATAACAGCAGTGACAGAAGTAACAGCAGTGACAGAAGTAACAGCAGTGACAGAAGTAACAGCAGTGACAGAAGTAATAGAGGTAACAGCAGTGACAGAAGTAACAGAGGTAACAGCAGTGACAGAAGTAACAGAGATAACAGCAGTGACAGAAGTAACAGAGGTAACAGCAGTGACAGAAGTAACAGAGGTAACAGCAGTGACAGAAGTAACAGAAGTAACAGAAGTAACAGAAGTAACAGAGGTAACAGCAGTGACAGAAGTAACAGAGGTAACAGCAGTGACAGAAGTAACAGAGGTTAACAGCAGTGACAGAAGTAACAGAGGTAACAGCAGTGACAGAAGTAACAGAGGTAACAGCAGTGACAGAAGTAACAGAGGTAACAGCAGTGACAGAAGTAACAGAGGTAACAGCAGTGACAGAAGTAACAGAGGTAACAGCAGTGACAGAAGTAACAGAGGTAACAGCAGTGACAGAAGTAACAGAGGTAACAGCAGTGACAGAAGGAAACACTTTGCTAAACTCAAATTTACTGACCCTAAAGTTTTATTCACCCTCAAACACCTGGAAACCCACTTAGACCCACACAAAGAACGGCAGAATCCTCCCTGGGCTGTGTTCACACAGTGTAAGGAATTTGGAAACCCACGGCTGAGGTTTCCAACATTTTTTTTTCTTATTGGAAAAGAGAATCATTAGTAATCTGTCCCTTCCCCTTAGTAGTTTCTCTGACCTTTTCCCTCCTCTGTTGCTGCTTTTAGGATTTGTGTTTTATTACATACAGAACCCCCCACAACATAGCTGTAACCTCTGTGCCCCCCCCCAAAAAAAAAGCCTGTCATCTCCGTGCCCCCCCCCAAAAAACATGGCTGCAACCTCTGTGCCCCCCCCCCGCCAAAAAAAGCCTGTCATCCCCGTGCCCCCCCCCCAAAAAAAACGCCTGTAACCTCTGTGCTCCCCCCGCCTAAAAAAGCCTGTCATCTCCGTGCCCCCACCCCAAAAAAAAACGCCTGTAACCTCTGTGCCCCCCCCCCCCCCCCCCCCCACCCCCCCCCCCGCCAAAAAAAGCCTGTCATCTCCGTGGCCCCCCCCCCCCCCAAAAAAAAAACGCCTGTAACCTCTGTGCCCCCCCCCCCCGCCTAAAAAAGCCTGTCATCTCCGTGGCCCCCCCCCCCCCCCCCCCCAAAAAAAAACACCTGTAACCTCTGTACCCCCGCCCGGCCAAAAAAAGCCTGTCATCTCCGTGCCCCCCCCCCAAAACATGGGTGTAACCTCTGTGCCCCAAGGCAGTGCGGTCATGTGACATCACAAGAAGTACAGAAAACACAGGAAGAGCGGTCATGTGACATCACAGGAAGTACAGAAAACACAGGAAGAGCGGTCATGTGACATCACAGGAAGTACAGAAAACACAGGAAGAGCGGTCATGTGACATCACAGGAAGTACAGAAAACACAGGAAGAGAGGTCATGTGACATCACGGGAAGTACAGAAAACACAGGCGGAGTGGTCATGTGACATCACAGGAAGTACAGAAAACAGGCAGAGCGGTCATGTGACATCACAGGAAGTACAGAAAACACAGGCGGAGTGGTCATGTGACATCACAGGAAGTACAGAAAACATAGGCAGAGCGGTCATGTGACTGAGCCTGAGAACACAAAAAACGCTAAATAAAAAATAGACGTGTATACAGAATATACAGCACCACAGTGGTCGCTCGCAATGCAATGCTCTCTTATTGAAAAATTCCAGACAACCCCTTTAAGTCCTAACAGTGTCTATTTTCTGTGTTCGCAGTTCACGAATAACAGCCTCGTAGTGTGAATGAAAGTCTATGGTTAATTGATTTCCATTCACATCCATACAGCCAATAGATTCTATGGGTGGAAAATAACGTTGCTAAGGCCGATGATGCAATATGAGCCGGAAGAACACGTAATACAGCGGCCGTTGTTTTACATAGCCCTAAAAAAAAACAGATCATAGATGTATGAAGCTCTAAATGGTACAAATAACACCTAGCTGACCTGTAATCTGTACCAATAACACCTACCTGACCTGTAATCTGCACCAATAACACCTACCTGACCTGTAATCTGTACCAATAACACCTATCTGACCTGTAATCTGTACCAATAACACCTACCTGACCTGTAATCTGTACCAATAACACCTACCTGACCTGTAATCTGTACCAATAACACCTACCTGACCTGTAATCTGTACCAATAACACCTAGCTGACCTGTAATCTGTACCAATAACACCTACCTGACCTGTAATCTGTACCAATAACACCTACCTGACCTGTAATCTGTACCAATAACACCTACCTGACCTGTAATCTGTACCAATAACACCTACCTGACCTGTAATCTGTACCAATAACACCTATCTGACCTGTAATCTGTACCAATAACACCTACCTGACCTGTAATCTGTACCAATAACACCTATCTGTAATCTGTACCAATAACACCTACCTGACCTGTAATCTGTACCAATAACACCTACCTGACCTGTAATCTGTACCAATAACACCTATCTGACCTGTAATCTGCACCAATAACACCTACCTGACCTGTAATCTGTACCAATAACACCTATCTGACCTGTAATCTGTACCAATAACACCTATCTGACCTGTAATCTGTACCAATAACACCTACCTGACCTGTAATCTGTACCAATAACACCTACCTGACCTGTAATCTGTACCAATAACACCTATCTGACCTGTAATCTGCACCAATAACACCTACCTGACCTGTAATCTGTACCAATAACACCTATCTGACCTGTAATCTGTACCAATAACACCTATCTGACCTGTAATCTGTACCAATAACACCTATCTGACCTATAATGTGTACCAATAACACCTACCTGACCTGTAATCTGTACCAATAACACCTACCTGTAATCTGTACCAATAACACCTACCTGACCTGTAATCTGTACCAATAACACCTATCTGACCTGTAATCTGTACCAATAACACCTATCTGACCTGTAATCTGTACCAATAACACCTAGTTGACCTGTAATCTGTACCAATAACACCTACCTGACCTGTAATCTGTACCAATAACACCTACCTGACCTGTAATCTGTACCAATAACACCTATCTGACCTGTAATCTGTACCAATAACACCTATCTGACCTGTAATCTGTACCAATAACACCTACCTGACCTGTAATCTGTACCAATAACACCTATCTGACCTGTAATCTGTACCAATAACACCTAGTTGACCTGTAATCTGTACCAATAACACCTACCTGACCTGTAATCTGTACCAATAACACCTATCTGACCTGTAATCTGTACCAATAACACCTATCTGACCTGTAATCTGTACCAATAACACCTATCTGACCTGTAATATGTACCAATAACACCTATCTGACCTGTAATCTGTACCAATAACACCTAGCTGACCTGTAATCTGTACCAATAACACCTATCTGACCTGTAATCTGTACCAATAACACCTATCTGACCTGTAATAAAAGTAAATCTCCCCCTATAAGTATTAGTCTTAGTATACTGGACTAATACGTAATACGTAGACTCAGCATATGAGACTGCTCCCGCCTGTGTACACGTAGACTCAGCATATGAGACTGCTCCCGCCTGTGCACACGTAGACTCAGCATATGAGACTGCTCCCGCCTGTGCACACGTAGACTCAGCATATGAGACTGCTCCCGCCTCTGCACATGTAGGCTCAGCATATGAGACTGCTCCCGCCTCTGCACACGTAGACTCAGCATATGAGACTGCTCCAGCCTGTGTACACGTAGACTCAGCATATGAGACTGCTCCAGCCTGTGTACACGTAGACTCAGCATATGAGACTGCTCCCTCCTGTGTACACGTAGACTCAGCATATGAGACTGCTCCAGCCTGTGTACACGTAGACTCAGCATATGAGACTGCTCCAGCCTGTGCACACGTAGACTCAGCATATGAGACTGCTCCAGTCCTGGATGAATCCGTAACTCATTCTCTGCTCCTTCTCTGCAGTCTCTTACAAGTGTTTCCATCATGGTTATAATGCCAATTTCCTTCCTCCTCCTCTGCTTTCCCCCATCCAGTGATCATCCTCCTCCTCTGCCTGACACTGCTGTAGCTGATGATTCCCCTGCACCGCTCTACAATACATTGGCATCCATTATCTGCAGCACGGCTGCGGGCAGGGAGGGGGGAGGTGGTCTCCTCCTGCACAGTGACAGGAGCGGCGGCGGGCACACACATCGCTCAGTCCTAGTCAGTGGGGATTTCGGGGTCCCTGATTTATGCCCTATCTGGTACACACTCTGCATAGGACACAACTATATAATATCAGCGTCAGCTTTATACGTTTTCTCGGTTTTTCTATGAATAATCCTAAATGTTACTTTTTATTTTCTGACTTGATGCTGATGTTTTGTTCTTGTAGGAGTCTAATAATAGTGAGCGGAATCTGCTGCGCTCGGATGAGGCTTTCCAGCAATCTCCACTCTGTGATCCCTTCCCCTATAGTTCTGTATGTAATAATCCGGAAATGTCACTCTGCTTTTACTTATAAATAACCAACATGACAAGACAGAACAGAGCAGCTGATCCCACCAGGACTATCCCACATGACTACCCCACCAGGACTATACTACCAGGACTATCCCACATGACTACCCCACCAGGACTATCCCACCAGGACTATCCCACATGACTACCCCACCAGGACTATCCCACCAGGACTATCCCACATGACTATCCCACCAGGACAATCCTACATGACTACCCCACCAGGACTATACTACCAGGACTATACTACCAGGACTATCCCACATGACTACCCCACCAGGACAATCCTACATGACTACCCCACCAGGACTATCCCACCAGGACAATCCCACATGACTATCCCACCAGGACTATCCTACATGATTACCCCACCAGGACAATCCTACATGACTACCCCACCAGGACTATACTACATGACTACCCCACTAGGACTATACTACCAGGACTATACTACCAGGACTATCCCACATGACTACCCCACCAGGACAATCCTACATGACTACCCCACCAGGACTATCCCACCAGGACAATCCCACATGACTATCCCACCAGGACTATCCTACATGATTACCCCACCAGGACAATCCTACATGACTACCCCACCAGGACAATCCTACATGACTACCCCACCAGGACTATACTACCAGGACTATACTACCAGGACTATCCCACATGACTACCCCACCAGGACTATCCCACCAGGACTATCCCACATGACTACCCCACCAGGACTATCCCACCAGGACTATCCCACATGACTACCCCACCAGGACAATCCTACATGACTACCCCACCAGGACTATACTACCAGGACTATACTACCAGGACTATACTACCAGGACTATCCCACATGACTACCCCACCAGGACAATCCTACATGACTACCCCACCAGGACTATACTACCAGGACTATACTACCAGGACTATCCCACATGACTACCCCACCAGGACAATCCTACATGACTACCCCACCAGGACTATACTACCAGGACTATCCCACATGACTACCCCACCAGGACAATCCTACATGACTACCCCACCAGGACTATCCCACCAGGACAATCCCACATGACTATCCCACCAGGACAATCCTACATGACTACCCCACCAGGACTATCCTACATGACTACCCCACCAGGACTATACTACCAGGACTATACTACCAGGACTATCCCACATGACTACCCCACCAGGACAATCCTACATGACTACCCCACCAGGACTATACTACCAGGACTATACTACCAGGACTATCCCACATGACTATCCCACCAGGACAATCCTACATGACTACCCCACCAGGACTATACTACCAGGACTATACTACCAGGACTATCCCACATGACTACCCCACCAGGTCTATCCTACATGACTACCTCACCAGGTCTATCCCACCAGGACAATCCTACATGACCACCCCACCAGGACTATCCTACATGATTACGCTACCAGGACTATACTACCAGGACAATCCTACATGACTACCCCACCAGGACTATCCCACCAGGACAATCCTACATGACCACCCCACCAGGACTATCCTACATGATTACGCTACCAGGACTATACTACCAGGACAATCCTACATGACTACCCCACCAGGACAATCCTACATGACTACCCCACCAGGACTATACTACCAGGACTATCCTACATGACTACGCCACCAGGACTATCCTACATGACTACCCCACCAGGACTATACTACCAGGACTATCCTACATGACTACGCCACCAGGACTATCCCACCAGGACAATCCTACATGACTACACCACCAGTACTATCCTACATGACTACCCCACCAGGACTATCCTACATGACTACCCCACCAGGACTATCCTACATGATTACGCTACCAGGACTACGCCACTAGGACTATCCTACATGACTACCCCACCAGGACTATACTACCAGGACTATCCTACATGACTACCCCACCAGCACTATCCGGCATATGTTCCATATAAGATGTCCTCATGGACAGTACCTGCATTTCCTGACAAAAAGAAGCTGTGGGTCCGAAGAGAATCTGACACTGTTCGTCTGCGGTGTACGTCATGCCGGGCAGCTTGGAGGGGATGATCACTGAGCTGATGCTTTGGGGATTGGTCTGCAGCAAACAGTTACTGGACTTAGACCTGGAAACAGAGACAGAGGCTTAGAAAGTGGGAGAAAAAGAGAAAGAAGACAAAAAAGAGAAAAAAAAGAGAAAAGAGACAAAGAGCTAAAAGGTCGAGATCATTAAAATTGTATATACTGTCCACTCAGTGTATCCAAACTATCCGAGTCACCGTCCCAGCAGTGTATCCGAGTGACTGTCCCCGCAATGTATCCAAGTCACCGTCCCCGCAATGTATCCGAATCACCGTCCCAGCAGTGTATCCGAGTGACTGTCCTCGCAATGTATCCAAGTCACCGTCCCCGCAATGTATCCGAGTCAACGTCCCAGCAGTGTATCCGAGTGACCGTCCCCGCAGTGTATCCGAGTGACCGTCCCCGCAATGTATCCCAGTGACCGTCCCTGCTGTATATCCTGAATGACTGTCTCTACAATGTATCCGAGAGACCGTCCCCGCAATGTATCCAAGTCACCGTCCCCGCAATGTATCCGAGTCAACGTCCCAGCAGTGTATCCGAGTGACCGTCCCCGCAGTGTATCCGAGTGACCGTCCCCGCAATGTATCCCAGTGACCGTCCCTGCTGTATATCCTGAATGACTGTCTCTGCAATGTATCCGAGTGACCGTCCCCGCAGTGTATCCGAGTGACCGTCTCTGCAATGTATCCGAGTGACCGTCCCCGCAGTGTATCCGAGTGACCGTCCCCGCAATGTATCCGAGTGACCGTCCCCGCAGTGTATCCGAGTGACCGTCTCTGCAATGTATCCGAGTGACCGTCCCCGCAGTTTATCCGAGTGACCGTCCCCGCAATGTATCCCAGTGACCGTCCCTGCTGTATATCCTGAATGACCGTCCCCGCAGTGTATCCGAGTGACCGTCCCCGCAATGTATCCGAGTGACCGTCCCCGCAATGTATCCCAGTGACCGTCCCTGCTGTATATCCTGAATGACCGTCCCCGCAGTGTATCCGAGTGACCGTCCCCGCAATGTATCCCAGTGACCGTCCCTGCTGTATATCCTGAATGACCGTCTCTGCAATGTATCCGAGTGACCGTCCCCGCAATGTATCCCAGCGACCGTCCCTGCTGTATATCCTGAATGACCATCCCCGCAGTGTATCCCAGTCACCGTCCCCGCAGTTTATCCGCGTGACCGTCCCTGCAATGATGGGGACTACACAAGTCCCTAATGTTTATTAATGATGGAATATAATCTATATTATATATCAGTCACTGCACAGAAATAAGGAGACGTCTCAGAAAAGCTGCCTAACAATAGATATGGAAAGGATTGTTACTGCTTCTATTAGATGTCCGTCTGTAGGAGCTAATAATGGCATTATTATAGTGTTATTATTACTATTTTTATTATTTATATTCCTATTATTTATATTCTTATTACGGTATTATTATTAATGTTATTACCATTATTACTACTATCACTATTATTTATATTATTTTTACTATTATTATTTATATTATTATTAGTATTATTCATTGTACGTATATATTACAGCCGCTCGTGTCCTCCTGTATTATCTGAACAGTGGAGGAAACTATATGGGGGACATATAAACAAAGCCCCGCCCCCTTTTCCCCAGCCGGATCTACTAGGAGGTGCACTATTCTTAGTACAGCCGTCCGGCCCTGAACCTGGCTCAGGCTTTGTGCAGATCAATCTACATCAGCTCTGAAGCAGTTGCAGACTTTTTCCTGGTTTACGCCAGACATAAACCTTGATAAATCTATGAGTGGTAAGTATTACGGTTATCGCTCTGCCCATAGGTGGCACCAAACCGCAGATTACGGTTAACCTTTTAATGCTTGCGTTTGCCCATTGTTTCTGCTTATTTACCTTTTAACCACATTACAAAGCAGCGGGAAGGGCCGGGTCTAGGACTACCAGCACTGAAAGGGTTTAATCACAATCCATGAAAGATAAGTAACATGGCACTCACCCCACTTGAAGTCTTCCAATAGATTCTTTATTTCATATAGAAAAAACAAGGCAGACAGACATGGGGAGAGGACGCCATCCTTCGGTACTTCGCAGGTGTAGGGTACAGGTACGAAACGCTGATGGCGTCCTCTCACCATGTCGTCTGCCTTGTTTTTTCTATATGAAATAAAGAATCTATTGGAAGACTTCAAGTGGGGTGAGTGCCATGTTACTTATCTTTCATGGCTTGTGATTGTGCTGGACTTCTTTTCTATACATAGAGCACCACCCCGAAGCCCATTATTAGATTGCACCATCTGTTGTTACATATATCCACTGTGATCATTGTATCTACGAGTAGTGCCGGACTCTCCTATTTCTCTATATTTGTGTTCACTGAAAGGGTTTACGTCAGCTCCATCCCTTCCAGTGTACAACTTCATCCAGTTATCCCTGAGAAAGCTGCACCTTATGGGTACAGGAGAAGTATCACTGCATGCTAGGGCAGGGTGGGCCGGGGGGCAGAAGTAGTATCACTGCATGCTAGGGCAGGGTGGGCTGGGGGGCACAAGAAGTATCACTGCATGCTAGGGCAGGGTGGGCCGGGGGGCAGAAGAAGTATCACTGCATGCTAGGGCAGGGTGGGCCGGGGGGTAGAAGAAGTATCACTGCATGCTAGGGCAGGGTGGGCTGGGGGGCAGAAGTAGTATCACTGCATGCTAGGGCAGGGTGGGCCGGGGGGGCACAAGAAGTATCACTGCATGCTAGGGCAGGGTGGGCTGGGGGGCAGAAGTAGTATCACTGCATGCTAGGGCAGGGTGGGCTGGGGGGCACAAGAAGTATCACTGCATGCTAGGGCAGGGTGGGCCGGGGGGCAGAAGAAGTATCACTGCATGCTAGGGCAGGGTGGGCCGGGGGGTAGAAGAAGTATCACTGCATGCTAGGGCAGGGTGGGCTGGGGAGCAGAAGTAGTATCACTGCATGCTAGGGCAGGGTGGGCTGGGGGGCACAAGAAGTATCACTGCATGCTAGGGCAGGGTGGGCCGGGGGGGCACAAGAAGTATCACTGCATGCTAGGGCAGGGTGGGCTGGGGGGCAGAAGTAGTATCACTGCATGCTAGGGCAGGGTGGGCTGGGGGGCACAAGAAGTATCACTGCATGCTAGGGCAGGGTGGGCCGGGGGGGCACAAGAAGTATCACTGCATGCTAGGGCAGGGTGGGCTGGGGGGCAGAAGTAGTATCACTGCATGCTAGGGCAGGGTGGGCTGGGGGGCACAAGAAGTATCACTGCATGCTAGGGCAGGGTGGGCCGGGGGGTAGAAGAAGTATCACTGCATGCTAGGGCAGGGTGGGCTGGGGGGCAGAAGTAGTATCACTGCATGCTAGGGCAGGGTGGGCTGGGGGGCACAAGAAGTATCACTGCATGCTAGGGCAGGGTGGGCCGGGGGGGCACAAGAAGTATCACTGCATGCTAGGGCAGGGTGGGCTGGGGGGCAGAAGTAGTATCACTGCATGCTAGGGCAGGGTGGGCTGGGGGGCACAAGAAGTATCACTGCATGCTAGGGCAGGGTGGGCCGGGGGGCAGAAGTAGTATCACTGCATGCTAGGGCAGGGTGGGCCGGGGGGCAGGAGAAGTATCACTACATGCAGGGAAAGGGTGGGCAGGGGGCAGGAGAAGTATCACTGCATGCTGGGACAGGCTGGGCTGGGGGCAGGAGAAGGATCACCATGTGCTAGTGTGGGGCACAAAGGAAATTACATAGAGGAGCCGGGACTCAGGCATTGCTGCTGCTCTATGGACAGAAGGAAGAAAGCACTGAGGTCCTGCATCACCATGTAACGGCAGGCACAATGCATCTCACCAAACAGAACTAGCCGGGCATCCTCAACTAAATCAACCACTGCTAATTAAATCCTTATCCAGGTTTACAGGTGTTTTATATATACATACACTCACCGGCCACTTTATTAGGTACACCTGTCCAACTGCACGTTACCACTTAATTTCTAATCAGCCAATCACATGGCGGCATTTAGGCATGTAGACATGATCAAGACAATCTCCTGCAGTTCAAACCGAGCATCAGTATGGGGAAGAAAGGGGATTTGAGGCCTTTGAACGTGGCATGGTTGTTGGTGCCAGAAGGGCTGGTCTGAGTATTTCAGAAACTGCTGATCTACTGGGATTTTCACGCACAACCATCTCTAGGGTTTACAGAGAATGGTCCGAAAAAGAAAAACCATCCAGTGAGCGGCCGTTCTGTGGGCGGAAATGCCTTGTTGATGCCAGAGGTCAGAGGAGAATGGGCAGACTGGTTCGAGCTGATAGAAAGGCAACAGTGACTCAAATAGCCAACCGTTACAACCAAGGTAGGCCGAAGAGCATCTCTGAACGCACAGTACACAGTATGGGCTACAGCAGCAGAAGACCACACCGGGGGCCACTCCGCTCAGCTAAGAACAGGAAACTGAGGCTACAATTTGCACAAGCTCATCGAAATTGGACAGTAGAAGATTGGAAAAACGTTGCCTGGTCTGATGAGTCTCGATTTCTGCTGCGACATTCGGATAGTAGGGTCAGAATTTGGCGCCAACAACATGAAAGCATGGATCCATCCTGCCTTGTATCAACGGTTCAGGCTGGTGGTGGTGGTGTCATGGTGTGGGGAATATTTTCTTGGCACTCTTTGGGCCCCTTGGTACCAATTGAGCATGGTTACAACGCCACAGCCTACCTGAGTATTGTTGCTGACCATGTCCATCCCTTTATGACCACAATGGACCCAACATCTGATGGCGACTTTCAGCAGGATAATGCGCCATGTCATAAAGCTAGAATCATCTCAGACTGGTTTCTTGAACATGACAATGAGGTCACTGTACTCCAATGGCCTCCACAGTCACCAGATCTCAATCCAATAGAGCATCTTTGGGATGTGGTGGAACGGGAGATTGGCATCATGGATGTGCAGCCGACAAATCTGCGGCAACTGTGTGATGTCATCATGTCAATATGGACCAAAACCTCTGAGGAAGCTTCCAGCACCTTGTTGTATCTATGCCACCAAGAATTGGGGCAGTTCTGAAGGCAAAAGGGGGTCCAACCCGTTACTAGCATGGTGTACCTAATAAAGTGGCCGCTGAGTGTGTATATATATATATATATATATATATATATATATATATATATATATATACACATACATATATATACATATATAAAATTCCTCCCATTATAAATGTAGCCACCCAGTCACTCTATGCTAAGCATGAGAATATGAAATGACAATGAACGGTGACCCCAGCGTATAAATAAGACAGGAACAGGCCATTCACATAGCTGATGGTCCCCTCCAGCCTATTATTTTCTATTCAGGAGGAAGCTACTGCAAATATCTCTGTGGTGTCCTACCACAGGTGTTACAGTGATATACACCCTTCGCAAAGACACGATTACTTACGGGTAATCTTGTTTTCGGTAGCCCATGACAGCACCCCTGGAGAGCACCTCCCACCGCAGGACAGGAAACCTGAGGATATAAAAGTTTGACACCTCTCCACAGACCTCAGTTCGTTAACAAGTACTCCAGCGGAGATAAAACATAACACAGAACGTAACAGAAAAATTTTCAGCCACATATTTTTACGGGCAGGGTATATTTGAGGGGTGCTGTCATGGGCTACCGAAAACAAGATTACCCGTAAGTAATCGTGTCTTTACCCTACCGCCCATGACAGCACCCCTGAAGATTTGTGATAGAAACTAACTAGGGGGGGACTACGGCCGAAAGGACTTTTTGGCCAAAAGCTAGGTCAGAAACTGGCCTAAGCTGAACACGATAGTGTTTGAAAAAAGTATGAACCGAACTCCAGGTGGCAGCTTTGCAAATTTGGTCTAATGAAGAGTCTGCTCTCTCTGCCCAAGATGTTGCTATTGACCTGGTAGAGTGGGCAGTGAAGAATGGAGGAGGATCTTTCTCTTTACTAGTGTAGGCTAGCGAGATACACTGCTTGATCCATCTACTAACTGAAGCCTTAGAGGCCGCTTTCCCCTTACCTGGGCCTGAGAACTGCAGTAATAGGTTCTCTGAGGACCTGAACTCTTTAGTGACTTCTAGATATTTAAGTAGACACCTTCTAACGTCTAGCGTGTGAAAAGTGGCCTCCTTTTGATTTTTTGGAGCATTGCAAAAAGAAGGGAGAATAATGTCCTGGTTCTTGTGAAATTCTGAAACTACTTTGGGCAAAAAAGTGGGAAGGGTCTTCATGACCACTCTGTCTTCAAAGATCTGAGTGTAAGGAGGATGAGCAGATAACGCCTGTAGCTCGCCTACCCTTCTTGCTGTAGGAGGCGAGGAGAAAGGATATCTTGATGGTTAACATGTTTATCGACAGATCCTGCAATGGTTCAAAGGGGGGTGCTGTTAGAGCATCCAGAACTAAGTTTAAGTCCCATTGAGGTACTGTAACTCTTTTCGGAGGATTTAGACGGGAGACGGCAGTAATAAATCTTTTCACAAGAGAGTTGTCGGCCAACTTATAGTTTAGAAATGAGCTTAATGCTGAGATTTGGACCTTCAAGGTACTTGTACTCAAGTTCATGTCCAGTCCCGCTTGGAGGAAACTAAGAACTAAGGGGATGTTAGGCTGATCTAATGGATCCTGACTACCCTTCGAGAAACTAAGGAAGGCCCTCCAGACACGAAAGTAAATGTTTGAGGTGACGTCCTTCCTACTAGCAAGTAGGGTATTTATCACACCATCCGAGAAGCCTCTTCTTCTTAGGATGCCCCGCTCAGCATCCAAGCAGTCAAGTGGAGACTCCGGGATTCTGGGTGCACTACTGGGCCCTGCAACAGGAGATCTTTTATTTCTGGAAGAACCCATGGCTGACTTGTTGACATTTTTCTTAGGCAGGTGAACCACGGCCTTCTTGGCCAGAACGGAGCTACTAGCAAAATGGTCGCTTTGTCCTCTCTGATTTTTTTGATGACTCTTGGGATCAGTTTGAATGGGGGGAATGCATACCCTTTTTCTTTCCTCCAATGTAGGGAGAATGCGTCTACTGCCGTCGGATGTTCCAGAGGATTTAAGGAGCATAACTTGTGTAGCTTTCGGTTCTGTCTCGTGGCAAAGAGGTCTATGGACGGGTTGCCGAACCTTTTTGTTATGAGGAGGAAGATCTCGTTGTTTAGGGACCACTCGGTTTGATTTAGCTGTACTCTGCTTAGGAAGTCCGCTACCCTGTTTTGCTTTCCTTTTAGATGTACTGCTGATAGCGACATTAAATTCTCCTCTGCAAAGAAAAAAATTTGCGATTACAGATTAAAAAGAGTCTGTGATCTTGTGCCCCCCTGCCGGTTCACGTATGCAACTGCTGTTGTGTTGTCTGTGTAGATCAGTATGTGATTGTGGCGGATCAGAGTTTTGAAGGCTTGTAGGGCCATCTGGATAGCCAACAGTTTCTTGTAATTTGAGGATGAGTGCTTGACTTGAAGGGGCCACTGACCTTGTCTCATCTGGGAGTCCATATGAGCCCCCCCAACCCCAAGGACTTGCGTCCGTTGTGATTCTCAGTAATGGATGTGGTGACCAATGAATGCCCACTGATAGGTTGATTGGATCTAACCACCACCGAAGTGACAGCCTTGCTTCGGATGAAAGAGGGAAAGGTAGGTCTAGTGTCTCCTGTGCTCCGTTTCAATTGAACAGGATGTTCTGTTGTAAGGGTCTTGTTCTGAATTGAGCCCATCTTACTGCTGGGATTGTTGAGGTCAAAAGACCTAAGACAGACATTGCCTCTCGCAAGGATGGTCTGAAGGTTAAGAAAAGCTTCTGAACTTTCTCTCTGATTATTTGTCTTTTGACCTCTGGCAGGTATGACATTTGGACTGTAGAGTCCAGTAGGACTCCTAGGAAGATGCATTTGGGTGATGGGATCAAATTTGACTTTTTTGTGTTGATGTTCCAACCCAAAGACTTTATAATTTGTGAAGCTTGGTCCAGATGGAGAAGGAGAGACTGAACTGAATCCGAGATGAGGAGGAAAACGTCCAGGTAGGGAACTAGAACGATATCTTTCGTCCTTATTAATGCCGCCATATCTGCCACAATCTTTGTGAACACCCTTGGTGCCTGTGAGATTCCAAACGGCAGTGCCCTGTACTGGTAGTGGCACCATTGCCCCTTGATATTCACAGCTAGCCTCAGGAATTTCTGATGAGATGGATGAATCGGGACGTGGTAATACGCATCCTCTAAATCTGTGGACGCCATCAGGCAGTTTGGAAATAAAAGATGCAGAGCAGATTTCAGTGTTTCCAATGCAGAACTTTTTTGTATTTTAGATGAATATTCAGACCTCTTAGATTTATAATTACTCTGAAGGAGCCGTTTGGCTTCTTTACTAAAAAGAGGGGAGAATAGTACCCCGTACCCCGCTGATCTTCGGGGACTGGCACTGTTACGTTTTTGTGAATCAAGGAGAGCACCTCTAATTCCATAGCTGCTTGCTTCTCCTTGTCTGAGACAAGTCTGGTGGGAAGATATCTGTCCCTCGGGACACTGCTGAATTCTAGCAGAAGACCCCGAGACACAGTATTTAGAACCCAGGGACTGGAGGAGATTTCCCCCCAGGCTGGGGCAAAAAGGGACAGACGTCCCCCCACCGGACAAACATCATTGTGGATTCTTGGTTTTGTCCCTCCCGGAAAAAAGAAACCCTCTACCTCTACCCGGGGCTTTAAACCTCTTATTTGAGTCCTGTCTAGGATGGAAGGGCCTCTTATACTGTTTCTTGGCCTGGCTCTCCTGAGATTTAGGCTGACCGGGGAATCCCTTTTTTCTGTCTGAGGCCTTCTCCAGCAAGGAGTCAAGGACTGGACCAAAAAGAGAGTCGCCGTCACACGGGATGGCACATAATTTTCCTTTGGCTGCAATATCACCTTTCCATGTTTTCAACCAGAGGGCTCGTCTGGCCGAGTTTGAAGGCGCTGCTGCTTTTGCTGACATTCTCAGAGAGTCTACAGAGGCGTCAGCCAAAAAATCCGCTGCTTTGGACAATACTGGAAAGTCATTAAGGATACTGGCAGAGGCATTATCATTGGTTAGTTGTGTTTTTAGGTCATTCAACCAGACTCTTAAAGACCTAGCTACGCAAGCAGCCGCCACACTGGTTCGTAGTGTACTAGTTGTGGCCTCCCAGGTCTTCCGGCTGAAGTGATCCGGTTTCCGGTCCATAGGATCTGGCAAGGAGCCTAGATCCTGAAAAGGCAGGCTATCCTTTTTTGCCAACCTGGCTATGGACGCATCAGCTGCTGGGGCTTTCTCCCAGGTTTTACAATCTTGCTCTTCAAACGGGTATTTTCTATTGTAATAAAGTGGCACAAAGAATTTCCTATCTGGGGTATCCCATTCTCTTTTAATTAGGGTTTTAATACTTGAATGCAGAGAGAATGTTCGGCCTTTCTTGGGGGCTAAGTCCTGATATAGAGCATCCTCTGTGGATAGTGGAGGTTTCGGATCCTCTATGTTCATAGACGAACGAATAGCTTTTATTAGCTGATCCGTATCCTCGGCCGGGAACCATGTTTTACTGGAGACCGGTTCTTCCTCTACATCAGAGACTGTCTGTATCTCCCCTTCTTCTACGTCCTGCCATTGCATAATAGGGGATGGCTCGGACTGGACTAGGCTTCCCGAGGGACCCGGGACTTCCTGCTGGGCAGGGGCCTGTATCTGGGAGAGGGAAGTTCTGATTTCATCTCTGACCATCTGTTTGAGACTATCAGCCAGAGACCTGGATTCCTGGGCTACCATACGATCTACACATGTAGGGCACACAGACCTATGGTAATCCTCACTTAATTCCCTTCTACATTCTCCACATTTCTTGTGACGGTGTCATTCAGAAGATCTAGATTCTTTAGGACTATGGGATGATCTCTAAACATAAACACAATAAACACCTCGTTACTAAAAACGTATAAAAAGAGGACCTCTCACCCATCTATGGTCTTCAGCTGGTACCGGACTAGAGGTCCTGGAGGCTCTTTTGTCGCCCCTTCCACTGCGGTCGTGGCGTCCTCGATCCCCTCCTGCAGGTTCAGACATGGTTCAGGTGTACCAGCAAGGTCCAGAATAGGCCGGCTGGCGGGGATCTCGGTGCTCCGGACACAGGAGACATCAGACGCCGGACGGATGCACCGAGAGATTGATAAAGCTGAGCCCCGGCGCCGCCGCCAGAAGTGATGCGCTGGCAGTAACGTCATCACGTTGCTGGGCGTACCTCCCATACTGCCGCGCGCGCTGACGTCAGACGCCAGGGCAATCCCGGAAGTCAGCACGCTCGGATGCCTCGTTCCCTTCAAGTTTAAGGGCATGTAGCCCGAAACATGTCGATCCTTTGGACTAGGAGTATCTGTTTCATCTTCAAATAAAAGTTTGCTTTTATGGGACTGGATATCTGGAGCCGGACAATCTTCTTTCTTCCTCGTTCCCTGGAGGCCGCAACCCCCCAGCCGGGGATCACCTCCTCCAGTCGGAGCCCCGCCAGAGTCCGGAGAGACCCACCGCCGACTTCCAGGCTGCTCACCAGAAGAGCCTTACGCCTGCAGCGAGCCCCACTCTGCCTGACGCAAACGGAGGATCTGCGGCCCCGGAGGTATCAACTTCTATTTTTCACTCCCGATGGAGCGTCCCCTGACCTCCCATCCGCAAGGACAGGAAACCTGAACTTAAGTCTGTGGAGAGGTGTCAAACTTTTATATCCTCAGGTTTCCTGTCCTGTGGTGGGAGGTGCTCTCCAGGGGTGCTGTCATGGGCGGTAGGGTAAAAGTCTGTACTTACTGTACTTGTGTGTGTGGTGATGAAAGTAGTACTAATGTTCTAGAAGCATATGATTGCCGTTCCGCGCTGTGCCACACTGTAATAAAGTTGATACAATGAATTGATAATTGTGGGGATGTGGTATGTGATTCAAGGATTTAGGACAATTGGTATACCACAAGAATGTTTCACTATTGTAAACTGTAACTATTTAAGACGCGCACTGACCTGATCTTAAACATGGACAGCAGACCTCGAGAACGAAGTGATGAGCTTGCCGATGGCAGATATCCACATCAGTGGTCTGTAGGTAGGTAGTGGTTCTGCTGGTGGTAAGGTTGATCCACTTATGTGCAGGGGGCACACTGGATATGATGCTTGTAGAATACTTGGTCTTCTGGCAGATGGCGCGCTCCGGCCGGTAGCGTGCTCACTTCTGCCGAACAGGTGGATCAGTCTCTGGAGACTGCGTGACGTCACAGCAATGGCAACAGATCCTGTTAGGGGTGAGAAGGCTACTGCACTTCTACGCGTTTCAAGAGTCCCGGCTCTCTTTCTCTCTTTTCTTGAGACCACCTACAGACCACTGATGTGGATATCTGCCATCGGCAAGCTCATCACTTCGTTCTCGAGGTCTGCTGTCCATGTTTAAGATCAGGTCAGTGCGCGTCTTAAATAGTTACAGTTTACAATAGTGAAACATTCTTGTGGTATACCAATTGTCCTAAATCCTTGAATCACATACCACATCCCCACAATTATCAATTCATTGTATGTAATTTATTACAGTGTGGCACAGCGCGGAACGGCAATCATATGCTTCTAGATAGTTTTTTCCCCACGGCGTGCAGATAGCCGTCTTCTGCTCAGTACGCTGCTACCCACACATCTTTCCCAGGAGTCTGATAGGCAGCGCTAGTGTTTTTATCATTTACTACTAACGTTCGCCACTAGATGTCGCTGTATTGTATATGTGTATTTGGAAGCCGCACAGCTGAAGGATGTAAAGGGTTATTGTTTCTTTATGTGTCACACGAATCTGTAGACGAGTAGGAGTCTTGTTTTCTTCTCTCCTATCACCTCTCTCCTTATTTTTTCTGCTGCACCCTTCACCCACTCACAGCACACGTTAGTTACGCTGGGGAAGTAAGTCACATGGGTGGAGGAGGAGCAAAGGTCTTTTTATGTTAGGCATAGTGGAGGAAGGACACAAGCTAGATAGCTCTCCACAGTGATCCTATCTGGGCCCTGACCCTCTGCCAGGTCCCCGTACCTCAGGTCAGTCTTAGCTAGAACCTCGTATGGGAAGGACGCAAGACAGTACACCGCAAACAACTTTCTCACAAGTAACGCTACATAGAACTAGGAAGGGTAGGCCGTGGACAAGAAGTCACAGTGCAGAACAGTATCCACGAAAGCCAAAGAGCTGGAACTGATCTAGATCTGTGTCACCAATTAAGAAGGTTCAGCCGAGTCTAGTGGCCATACCACCTCCGGCGTAGAGTCACACCTCAACATCTGGCAAGTGACCGGCCTCTCCTCCGACATAACATCACCCCAGGGGTTAACCACCACATCTCTAAATGCTATTAACAGAACAGAGACTGGTTATAGAAAGTAAGTGCCGGGCCGGTCAGTATCTAGGTGGCACATTTAAATTATTTCGTTTTTTAGGAAGTCGGGTATCTTTCCCATGAAGTATAAAGAATAGAAGAGATTTGAATATCACCTCAGATATTTCTCGAGGTCTTCTCGGCTGCATCTGGACCATGAAACGTCGCCAAGGTTCTGCCCCTTGATCCATTCCCCTGACATAATATGGAGGCCATCTGCACAGGACGGGTGGTCGTTGTCGTGGTTTATACCCATGCTGATACCAGGACATGTAAGAAAACACAAACTCAAAGATTAAAAAGAGCAAAACCAGCAGCTCCGTCTATAGCCGCATCTTTATAATACAGGGAAGAATAACGGGCCCTCACGCTTCACACATTTCATGTTTCTAATTCTGTGCTGATTATTTTCTTCATGCGGATTACGGCCTCTAGAAAGGTTTCTGCTTTTGGTTTATTCTTTTCTTTTGATGGAGACTTATAAGGGATTTGCCGGATAGGTCGTATTTTTATCAGGTCTATTTTCAGGTCAATCATATATTGACAAACATTGTGTATTCGGAGTATAAGAGTATGCAGTTCGCTCCTCAGCTCCCCCTACTGTTGGGTTCCTGTAGTTTATATGCTATTTTTGCTGGACGCTACGTCTTACAGTGCTGGACGCTACGTCTTACAGTGCTAGACGCTACGTCTTACAGTGCTGGACGCTACGTCTTACAGTGCTGGACGCTACATCTTACAGGGCTGGACTAATATTCATTAGTGACCAATAACCAACTTACTTGTGCCCCATCTCGTGAGCGATAGTGAAGGCGAGGTTTAGTCCGTTATCTTCGGCGATGATGCATTTCCTCTGGTCGCTGCACATCCCATTCAGATAGGCGATGCCTGAGAGGAGATCAGAGCCGCATTACAACTTCTGTACAAATGATGGAATTTCGGTGACTGAAAAGATTCCGCATAGTTACAGAAAGACAGACAGGGAAGACAGACAGGTGGGGAGATTTCTCTTTAAATGACATATGGAAATGTGAATTAAAGTAAAACAATCACAGGGTCACTGGAGAAGCTGAGTATACAACGTTCCACTGCCTGCAGAATTAAAGGGAAGGTCCGGCTATAGCGATGTGGCAGGGGCAGGAGAGAACATAACAATGAAGCATCCCTTCCCCTATCCCTATTCCTCCCCTATCCCTATCCCTTCCATAGTCACTTGGATTCCTAGTCTCCGTATCAGTCAATGTGGTCTGTGTAATCTGCACATAACATTCTCACAGCGTAGTGACACACGATTGTGTTCTGGTTTGGTGTTGCAGATGTCCATATGCACGAGGAGGGAAGAGTCCCTCCATTCCCGGCAGGAGCCCGGACATTATTTTATTTTCGCTGCAATAGGGAACGTTTAGCACATGGAGCATTACCCACTTATCAGTTTTGCCCTGGTTTTGAGTCCCAGTTGAGCTGAATGGCTGAGGCCATTACAGTTTTGCCCACCAGGACAGGATCCCGGCTGTGACACACAAAAGTTTTGACTGATGGAAACAATTTTTTCCAAAGCTAAAATAATGTTTCATTACAAATGTTGCAATAAGTTTGGTTAGTTAACAAATCAAACTTTTTGAAAAGTTCGCATGAACCCACTTTAAAATGAGAGCTGCATGTGTCGCAGTCCACTAACAATAAAGAGCGGGTGCAAAAGATCATCCAAAGCCATTTCCCTGCAACCTCACAGTTTCTCCTTCCACATACTGTATATGCAGGAGCGTCGTCAGCCCGCCATTCAGTAGGTAGAGAGAAGCAAGAAGAGGCAGAGAGACAGAAGGTTGATGATGTGTCCACAGCTCTCCTGGGTGATTTTAACCCTTTGAATCACCTGCCAGGTGACATCTTCAGTGATTTATTAAAACCACATCTAGCAGGGTAAAAAAAACCTGATTGTGCGTCAGTCGTCCAATTCTCTTGGTTCAATTTAACCCTTTGAATCATTTGTCAGGTGGCATCTTCAGTGCTTCTTTATAACAGTTTTTGGCAGGATAAAAACAGTGATGATCTGCCATCCAACTCTCCCAGTTCAATTTAACCCTTTAAATCACTTTTTAGGTGACATCTTCATTGCTTTCTAAAAAACGTGTCTGGCAGTATAAAAACAATAATTATAGGACAGTCATCCAAGTCCCCAGTTAAAATTTAACCCTGTGAAGCAACCGCCCTGTGAAAAATTCTGTATGTCCATACGTAAGTCTGGCCCTTCTCAGGATATGACCAGTGGCAGAAGTAGTGAAAATGGGAGAGGTGGAGGCACAAGTGGTCCTCGTGGTGGTGTTATCAGCAGGCGTGACAAAGAGGCACAGCTACTTGTAGGATCCAGTGGTCATGTTTTGACCCGCCGGCCAGCAGTCCTGGATTGGTTAACACAGAGTTTGAGCTCCACACTAGCCAGTAGCAAAACTTGAAGCCATCAATCATCAGGATCCTCAGACACCACAATTGTGATAAAAGGTGACACATTCCTCTGCCTGTCACGACTGTGCCTCTGAAATATGAAGCACCATCAGAATAATAGTTTTGGCAAGCCTATAGCTACCCTTGGAGTCTCAATCTCTTTTCAGCCACAATGTATAGGAATATGAAGATAGTCAACAGTTGGAAAACATCAATAAGATCCAGAATGTTTGGCCTGAAAGTAGTCAGGAGAGCTGGGGTGGGATGTGCCATTATTGGGGTGCCATTATCATCATCACTGAACTGGGACCCCAATGCTACTTTGTGGCAGGATCCATCAACGGCGGCAGCTAACAGCATGCAGCACACCTTCAGCGGTAGTCAGGGTTCACCAGCCTCTGTTTGAAGTAGCAGTTGTCAGTCCCATCTACCTCGGTCTCCTCCTTCGATCCATGAGGTCAAACAATACCTGTGCTAAGACAACAATCCCTGTCCGATTCCATGGCCAGAAGACAGCAGAATGCCCGCAGTCATCCCATGGCGCAGAAGCTGAAGAGTCACCTGGCAAAGTTAGTCATCATGCAGTCCCTCCTGTTTCAGGTAGTTGACGCAAAACCATTTAGAGACTTGATGACTTGTGCCCATCTCAAGTAGAGAGTCCCAAGCAGGCATTATTAAAAAAAAAAAAATACAGTTCCCTTGTTTCACGGTTAGGTGCAGAAGAAGGTTGGGCAGTCCTGGGGTTTGTCCATTTCCAATTGGGTGCACCTTAGAGCCGGCATGTGGAGCTCCAGCTATGGTCAAGGGCAGAACATGTTAAATAGTCAGTGTACGTTCTGTAGCGCTATCCACTTATATAGTAATCACACTGTGTAATGTGATGACTATATGGGAGCTGCGTGTCAGTGGAAACTGATACCTGCATTCAGTTCGTGGTAACAAAGATATATTATAGTGTCTGATCGCGCTCCTCTATTCAATATGTAATGGTGCTCCTACTATGTTATAACTATATATATATATATATATATTCACAACTTATAGCGGTGCACTCGCTTAGCAGTACTAAATCAGAAAAAAAGGCTCTCAGTGGGTGTAGTCACTGTTAGTGCTAGTGCAATACAGGTGGTTTGTTCTTACTCACCCTTTCACCATGATTGCACTTTCAGTCCCAATAGATCTGAATATGCAGCGTGGAATTCAATATGATACTAGACACACACAGCAGTACAGGACATGTAGTATCACACTATACTATAGAGGAGATACTAGACACACAGTAGTACAGGATATGTAGTATCACACTATACTGAAGAGTGGAGATACTAGACACACACAGCAGTACAGGACATGTAGTATCACACTATACTGTAGAGGAGATACCAGACACACAGCAGTACAGGACATGTAGTATCACACTATACTGTAGAGAGGAGATACCAGACACACACAGCAGTACAGGACATGTAGTATCACACTATACTGTAGGGAGGAGATAGTAGACACACAGCAGTACAGGACATGTAGTATCACACTATACTGTAGAGAGGAGATACCAGACACACAGCAGTACAGGGCATGTAGTATCACACTATACTGTAGAGAGGAAATACCAGACACACAGCAGTACAGAACATGTAGTATCTCACTATACTGTAGAGGAGATACCAGACACACACAGCAGTACAGGACATGTAGTATCACACTATACTGAAGAGTGGAGATACTAGACACACACACAGCAGTACAGGACATGTAGTATCACACTATACTATAGAGGAGATACCAGACACACAGCAGTACAGGACATGTAGTATCACACTATACTGTAGGGAGGAGATAACAGACACACAGCAGTACAGGACATGTAGTATCACACTATACTGTAGAGGAGATACCAGACACACACAGCAGTACAGGACATGTAGTATCACACTGTACTGTAGAGGAGATACTAGACACACACAGCAGTACAGGACATGTAGTATCACACTATACTGTAGAGAAGATACTAGACACACAGTAGTACAGGATATGTAGTATCACACTATACTGAAGAGTGGAGATACTAGACACACACACAGCAGTACAGGACATGTAGTATCACACTATACTGTAGAGGAGATACTAGACACACAGCAGTACAGGACATGTAGTATCACACTATACTGTAGAGGAGATACCAGACACACAGCAGTACAGGACATGTAGTATCACACTATACTGTAGAGAGGAGATACCAGACACACAGCAGTACAGGGCATGTAGTATCACACTATACTGTAGAGGAGATACTAGACACACACAGCAGTACAGGATATGTAGTATCACACTATACTGTAGAGAGGAGATACCAGACACACAGCAGTACAGGACATGTAGTATCACACTATACTGTAGAGTGGAGATACTAGACATACAGCAGTACAGGACATGTAGTATCACACTATACTGTAGAGGAGATACTAGACACACACAGCAGTACAGGACATGTAGTATCACACTATACTGAAGAGTGGAAATACTAGACATACAGCAGTACAGGACATGTAGTATCACACTATACTGTAGGGAAGAGATACTAGACACACAGCAGTACAGGACATGTAGTATCACACTATACTGTAGAGAGGAGATACTAGACACACACAGCAGTACAGGACATGTAGTATCACACTATACTGTAGAGGAGATACTAGACACACAGCAGTACAGGACATGTAGTATCACACTATACTGTAGAGGAGATACTAGACACACACAGCAGTACAGGACATGTAGTATCACACTATACTGTAGAGGAGATACTAGACACACAGCAGTACAGGACATGTAGTATCACACTATACTGTAGAGCAGGGGTGGGGAACCTTTTCCATGTCGAGGGCCGGTCGGGCATTAATAAAATCATTCGAGGGCCGCATATCATGCGCGGCAGTTAGTAGCGTGTTTGCAGCACCCGGGGCAAGGCAAAGTATTGTTCCCCTAGTGCCCCTGCTATTGTAGTTAACCCCCAGTGCCTGTCCCTTGTAGTCTAGTTAACCCCCCAGTCATGTCCCTGGTAGCTTAATTAACCCCCCCAGGCATGTCCTTGGTAGCTTAATTAACCCCCCAAGCATGTCCCTGGTAGCTTAATTAACCCCAAGGCATGTCTCTGGTAGCTTAATTAACCCCCCAGACATGTCCCTGGTAGCTTAATTAACCCCCCCCCGGCATGTCCCTGGTAGCCTAGTTAAACCCCCAGTCTTGTCCCTGGTAGCCTAGTTAACACCCCCCCAGTCATGTCCCTGGTAGCCTAGTTAACACCCCCCCCCCAGTCATGTCCCTGGTAGCCTAGTTAACCCCCATCAGTCATGTCCCTGTTGCCTAGTTAACCGCCATAAGTCATGTCCCTGGTGGCCTAGTTAACCCCCAAATAAAAAAAATAAACATCCCACTCACCTTTCCTCCGCTCCCACGCTGTCCAGGTCCTCTTCTCTCCCCACTAGCCTGTGCCCGTCTTCTCCTGCAGGCGGCGCGCGATGAAATGACGTCATCGCGCGGCCTGCAGGAGACGGAAGACGTGTGCCGCTTTAGTGGGGAAGGAGTCGGCACAGACAGCATCCTCCTGGCAGCAGTCACAGACCCTGGAGAATGCTGTGTGCGCCGGCTCCTTCCCCTCCAGTGCGGCGCGTGTCACAGGGGAGCCGCATCGGGAGGTCTCAGGGGCCGGATGCGGCCCGCGGGCCGGAGGTTCCCCACCCCTGCTGTAGAGAGAAGATACTAGACACACACAGCAGTACATTACACTGTCCTGCAGGGAGGGGAGACTAGACAGCCAACCAGTGCAGGCACTTCACTAATACTTTCATTGCTGGATCATCTGGTTATTTACATGTTCCGCAGATCCTGACTGTCTGTAGCATTGTATGTTGTATGTGGAGTCGAGTCTCAAGTTACGATGGTCCAGAAAGGAACATTGTATGTTGAAAATATTGTATCTTGAGACCATTGAAAGTTAAGGGATCACTGTATATAATGACTATATGTATATGGATGTATAGAATATATAATGACTATATGGATGTATAGAATATATAATGACTATATGTATATGGATGTATAGAATATATAATGACTATATGTATATGGATGTATAGAATATATAATGACTATATGTATATGGATGTATAGAATATATAATGACTATATGTATATGGATGTATAGAATATATAATGACTATATGTATATGGATGTATAGAAGATATAATGACTATATGTATATGGATGTATAGAAGATATAATGACTGTATGTATATGGATGTATAGAATATATAATGACTATATGGATGTATAGAATATATAATGACTATATGTATATGGATGTATAGAATATATAATGACTATATAGATGTATATGGCTGCCGCCATCCATCTCACCGCGCCGTCCTGGGGCTGGTTAGGGCGGCAGCTCATATGTTCTACACTTGTGGCCTCTGGATGAGATAAAAGACATAACCTGAAGCCACAACGACTACAAAGGGAAGTAACGAGTATCAGGTGTGTGAGCGGTGGAATCCGGACTCCTCGTATCCTGGGGAGAGGAACCGCCGCTAATACAACAGGATTTATCCATTACTCTTTCCTCTGCCTAATAAGTCTCCTAAACTTTACTGGGATTAATGGGAGAACTACTAACTACAAAAGAAAGAAGACTGGGCGGACTGGGAATTCCAGACAGGTAACAAGATTCTATACTATAAGACGCTGCAAGGTGATTCGAAATGATTATAAGAACTGAGGAAGAATAATGGCTCCCTCTATTGTGTGATATCACATAGTACACATGGGTATAATCCGCAGCCATTGTGGGATATCACATGGTACACATGGGTATAATCCGCAGCCATTGTGTGATATCACATGGTACACATGGGTATAATCCGCAGCCATTGTGTGATATCACATGGTACACATGGGTATAATCCGCAGCCATTGTGTGATATCACATAGTACACATGGGTATAATCCGCAGCTATTGTGTGATATCACATGGTACACATGGGTATAATCCGCAGCCATTGTGTGATATCACATAGTACACATGGGTATAATCCGCAGCTATTGTGTGATATCACATGGTACACATGGGTATAATCCGCAGCCATTGTGTGATATCACATGGTACACATGGGTATAATCCGCAGCCATTGTGTGATATCACATGGTACACATGGGCAGGGCCGGCGTCAGAACCCGGCATACTCGGGCAAGTGCCGGGGCCCACGGCCGCCCAAGGGGCCCCCGACACTTGCCCAAGCAGTGAGACAGACGCCCGCCGCATCACTGACCCCCGCGAGAGCGGGTGCTGCCGACCCCAAGTCCAGGGGAGGGCGGGGGAAGGACCTGCCGTGTTTGCTGCACTGGGGAAGGACCTGTGGTGACGTCATAAGGGGGCGGGGCTGAGAACGGGAGAGGCTGCATATGGATGAAGGACCTGTGATCATTGTCATGTGACATGAGGAGGCGGGGCTCACTTATACCTTCCCTCTGTATGCTGAGAGTTTTAGTCCTTCTCTTATATCTCCTCCTGTAATGTCCTCTGATATCCCATAATAACAGGCTGGACACGCTGGGAGTTGTAGTCCTATTATATCTCCTTCTGTAATGTCCTCTGATCTCCCATAACAACAGGCTGGACATGCTGGGAGTTGTAGTTCCCCCTGGTATACTTCATGTAATGTCTCTTATTGTAACTCCATTCTCTATGGTGAAGAAGCCAGAACACAGACTCCAGGGGGACGACCTCCTTCTAGCACCTCCATTCTAGTTTATTCTAGTATGGATCCGATCTAACCAGCAGGCGCAGAGCGATGACGTCATCACGCCTGCTGGTGGATCCACAAGGCGCACACATGGGAGAAGAGGACCCGACCCCAGCCCGGATTAGTGAGTATGTTTTATTTTTTTATTTTCTTGTGCTGAGGGAGATCAGGGGGCATTTCTATGGGACAGAGCAGGGGACATTTCTATGGGGACAGAGCAGGGGACATTACTATGGGGACAGAGCAGGGGGCATTTCTATGGGGCAGAGCAGGGGACATTACTATGGGGACAGAGCAGGGGGCATTTCTATGGGACAGAGCAGGGGGCATTTCTATGGGGCAGAGCAGGGGGCATTTCTATGGGACAGAGCAGGGGACATTACTATGGGGCAGAGCAGGGGGCATTTCTATGGGGACAGGGGACATTACTATGGGGAGCAGGGGACATTACTATGGGGGCAGGGGACATTACTATGGGGAGCAGGGGACATTACTATGGGGAGCAGGGGACATTACTATGGGGACAGAGCAGGGGGCATTTCTATGGGGACAGAGCAGGGGACATTTCTATGGGGACAGAGCAGGGGGCATTTCTATGGGGACAGAGCAGGGGGCATTTCTATGGGGACAGAGCAGGGGGCATTTCTATGGGGCAGAGCAGGGGGCATTTCTATGGGGCAGAGCAGGGGACATTACTATGGGAGCAGGGGGCATTTCTATGGGGCAGAGCAGGGGACATTACTATGGGAGCAGGGGGCATTTCTATGGGGCAGAGCAGGGGACATTTCTATGGGACAGAGCAGGGGGCATTTCTATGGGGACAGAGCAGGGGACATTTCTATGGGGCAGAGCAGGGGGCATTACTATGGGGACAGAGCAGGGGGCATTTCTATGGGGACAGAGCAGGGGGCATTACTATGGGGACAGAGCAGGGGGCATTTCTATGGGGCAGAGCAGGGAACATTGCTATGGGGCAGAGCAGCGGGCATTACTATGGGGCAGAGCAGCGGGCATTACTATGGGGGCAGAGGGCATTATTACTATATGGGGGGCACAGCATTGGGACATTATTACTATATGGGGGGCACAGCACGGGACCCACAAACCTCCTTACTTTACTGCACATGACACCAAACAGTGGAGTTACTACTGTATGGGAGCCTATGGGTGGGAAAAAGGGAAGGAAGTGGCTGGAAATGTGTGAAGCCGAACATGTCTGTCTGACAGGTTCTGAAGAGATGAAATGTAGCTGGATGAAATCATCATGGAGGTCTGGGCCAGATGGAGAGGAAACGGAGAGCAATCGCCTCAGATCAAAGAAGACGTCACCTGTGAGTTACTGAATTATGGTTTTTTTTTCGGTATTTTGTCAAACTTTATTTGGTAGGTGTGCCCCGAGGTGTGCTATACATAGGGGCCCGCTGAGGCTCTCTCGCCCAAGGGCACACAAAAACCTGGAGCCGGCTATGCACATGGGTATAATCCGCAGCCATTGTGTGATATCACATGGTACACATGGGTATAATCCACAGCCATTGTGTGATATCACATGGTACACATGAGTATAATCCGCAGCCATTGTGTGATATCACATGGTACACATGGGTATAATCCGCAGCCATTGTGTGATATCACATGGTACACATGGGTATAATCCACAGCCATTGTGTGATATCACATGGTACACATGGGTATAATCCGCAGCCATTGCTTCCATCACACCTAACCACTTATGTGGAATATACCATCATGCTTTCCCTCCCCTCTGTGTTACCTCCCCCATCTGCGTGCCCTCCCCTGCTTTCCTCCCCTCTCTGCCTTCCCTCCCCCCTCTGCGTGCTTTCCCTCCTCTCTGCCTGCCTTCCTCTCCAATTTCCCCCCCCCCCTCTGCCTTCCCCCCCTCTGCGTGCCCTCTCCCCTCCGCCTTCCTTCCCCTCGATGCCTTCCCTACCCCCCCTCTGGAACATATAGAGGGCAGAGGATGATGTGCAGGAGAAGGCGGCTCTGTGGGGGCCATTAAGGGAAGGGGAAATAAGAATAGTCAGCACAATGACCGAACTACTGATATAGGAATGGCTTCCTGGGATTACTCCACTTTATGCGGCAATGATCATCCGTCTACATGGATGTTAAAACGTAATTGACATTTCAAGGTCATTTTTCAGAAAACAATAAATATCAATAGTGATTTTAAGAAACTCTGTAATAGGTTGAATTAAGCAAAAGAGTTTCCCTCTATCCTCAAAAAGCAGTTTCCTAGCTCCCCAGCCCCCCGCCTCCCCCGGCTTCAGGTGACGCAGGATTTTTCTGTCCATTCTATCCTATGGAGAGGGGAGGGGTTGAGAGAAGTGAGTTGGGCACGGAGGACTGAAAACACAGTTTACATCCTTTCTGCGTATCTCCCCAAGCTGCTAGATAAGCACTGACCTTTCTGACCTGTGAATCCAGTGGTTTATGTGCCCAGACAGTGAGTAACCAGCTGGTGTCTGTTGTGTCTGTTCTTCCTGCCCACTCCTCTGCCTCGGCCCCTCCCCCCTCTATAGGTTATAATGGACAGAGCAGAATCGTCTTCACTTTGAAGTCGGATTTTCCTGATAATGCACAGATAAGAAGTGAGGGGTGGGGGGAGTGAGAAAATATAATAATAATAATATTTATAATGATAATAAATATAATAAACAATAATAATAATTATGATGATAAAACATGTTACATGTGTTACTGGATATGTTATCTATTTCCTGTGGTACGACCATCTAGGTGGCTGCCATGTAATATCACACAAAGCTGCTGGAGAAGAGATGCCTGGCCAGTCGCCTGTGACCAGAGGAGAGAGGACGGATGGCACCTACATCTGCACGCTGGGAGGCCACGTGTCTGAGGTCTCTTACATGTCTCTCATGCCTCCTGCGTGTCTAATGGCTCTCACATATCTGATGTCTCTGATGTTCTTTCACACTATCCTTGGATCCAACAGAGTAATAAGCGCTGATACTAATTCTATATCCATTAAATCAGACTGTTTTGACCGGGAACTGATACAGATGGTAGAACAACATACACAGACTATACCGACAGGCTGCGGAGTCTGGAGAGTGCTGGCACGGCACAGACACTGTCACCAACACGGATACTGGCACCAGAGACACAGGGAGAGACACAGGTTCAGGGACAGATACTGGCACCACAGACACAGGGACAGATACTGGCACCACAGACACAGGCACAGATACTGGCACCACAGACACAGGCACAGATACTGGCACCACAGGCACAGGCACAGGCACAGATACTGGCACCACAGACACAGGGACAGATACTGGCACCACAGACACAGGCACAGACACAGGTACAGGCACAGATACTGGCACCACAGACACAGGCACAGACACAGGTACAGGGACAGATACTGGCACCACAGACTGGTACAACAGATGCTGGCACCGACACTGGTACAACAGACACAGGAACAGGCACAGGGACAGATGCTGGCACCACAGACACAGGTACAGGTACAGGGACAGATACTGGCACCACAGACACAGGCACAGGGACAGGTACTGGCACCACAGGCACAGGGACAGACACAGACACAGGGACAGATACTGGCACCACAGACACAGGGACAGATACTGGCACCACAGACACAGGCACAGACACAGGTACAGGCACAGATACTGGCACCACAGACACAGGCACAGATACTGGCACCACAGACACAGGTACAGGCACAGATACTGGCACCACAGACACAGGCACAGATACTGGCACCACAGACACAGGCACAGATACTGGCACCACAGACACAGGTACAGGCACAGATACTGGCACCACAGACACAGATACTGGCACCACAGACACAGGTACAGGCACAGATACTGGCACCACAGACACAGGCACAGATACTGGCACCACAGACACAGGCACAGATACTGGCACCACAGACACAGGCACAGGGACAGATACTGGCACCACAGACTGGTACAACAGATGCTGGCACCGACACTGGTACAACAGACACAGGAACAGGCACAGGGACAGATGCTGGCACCACAGACACAGGTACAGGTACAGGTACGGACACAGACACTGGCACCACAGACACAGGTACAGGTACAGGTGCAGATACTGGCACCACAGACACAGGTACAGGTACAGGGACAGATACTGGCACCACAGACACAGGCACAGGGACAGATACTGGCACCACAGGCACAGGGACAGACACAGGGACAGATACTGGCACCACAGACACAGGGACAGATACTGGCACCACAGACACTGGTACAACAGATGCTGGCACTACAGACACTGGCACAGACACTGGTACCACAGACACAGGGACAAATACAGGCACAGGGACAGATACTGGCACCACAGGGACAGACACAGGCGACACAGGCACAGGGACAGATACTGGCACAGACACTGGTACCACAGGGACAGATACTGGCACCACAGGCACAGGGACAGATACTGGCACAGACACTGGTACCACAGGGACAGATACTGGCACCACAGGCACAGGGACAGATACTGGCACAGACACTGGTACCACAGGGACAGATACTGGCACCACAGGCACAGGGACAGACACAGGTACAGGGACAGATACTGGCACCACAGACACAGGCACAGGGACAGGGACAGATACTGGCACCACAGACACAGGCACAGGCACAGGGACAGATACTGGCACCACAGGCACAGGGACAGACACAGGTACAGGGACAGATACTGGCACCACAGGCACAGATACTGGCACCACAGACACAGGGACAGATACTGGCACCACAGACACTGGTACAACAGATACTGGCACTACAGACACTGGCACAGACACTGGTACCACAGACACAGGGACAAATACAGGCACAGGGACAGATACTGGCACCACAGGGACAGACACAGGCGACACAGGCACAGGGACAGATGCTGGCACCGACACTGGTACCACAGGGACAGATACTGGCACCACAGGCACAGGGACAGGCACAGGCACAGGGACAGATACTGGCACAGACACTGGTACCACAGGGACAGATACTGGCACCACAGGGACAGGCACAGGGACAGATACTGGCACAGACACTGGTACCACAGGGACAGATACTGGCACCACAGGGACAGGCACAGGGACAGATACTGGCACAGACACTGGTACCACAGGGACAGATACTGGCACAGACACTGGTACCACAGGGACAGATACTGGCACCACAGGCACAGGGACAGACACAGGCGTACATGGATACATTTGACCGTCCAGCTAAAATAAGAAACAAATTGCAGCGTGCGGTCCTGGCGGCCAGCCACTCACATAAGACGGGTTATTGTTATTGTTCTGCTCACTATAAACGTGTTCACACTTTGAAGTTATCGACATATGTGAACGGTTGAGGAGAGAAAGCTGTCTGGTATAAAAGAAGGGCACCTGCAGCACATTTATTGGAGCACAGACGTTTTCTATCTAACATAGATGCCTGTGAGTGATGGAACAGCAGCTGCCTGGGCCCTCCGCTCCCTGTACCCCTGTAATGTATCTCGGGGATCCCTAGTTTCTGGCTTCCAGCACCCCCCATGTATAGTGCACAGTATGAACATGACACATGATATCTGCAATCTATGTAGAGGGACTGTGAGCAGCAATGTGAATATAAATCCAGCACACATAATCTCCCCGACGTGTTTCACCCCGTGCAGCTTCATCAGAGATCCAGGGCTAATGGCACAGAATACATTTTATAAGTTTAAAGGGAGACTGTAACCTGCTGCTATGTTCCCATAGAGCGCAGGAGACTGAGAGTGGAGGTAAGTGGAGATGGTTCTGTGACCTCACCCCCCCACTCATCACTACAGGGAGGGCGAAACGGGCGCAGTATAGTGCAGCCCGTACATGACAGGGTGGGTAGGAAGGGGTTAACTAGGGAAGCTGACGGCGAGCAGGGTTGCTATAGTGAGGGGGCAGCAGCCGGTCAAAAGTGCGGGGCTTTAGGAACGGACCAATAGGGGTAGTGTTAGGAGCGTGGGGGAGGGCCATGGCTGGGGGGTAGAAATAGGTTGGGGGGGAGGAGTTACCTTAGTCAGCAGCGTCCGGACCCGAGACAGGGAGCATCATGTCACGTCCATCCGACGCAGAAACTTCATTCCAAGCATCCCTGAGGGATGCTGCGGCACGTCATGGGGCTACCTGGCTGCAGGAGCAGCTCACACAAGCCATTCAGGAGGCGGGGGTAGGTCCGGGTACCGGGGGGGGCCGACCGCCCGCACGCCGCCGGCGCCCGCCGGAGCGGCTCAGTCCTGATGCGCCCCGCCGCTCCCGCCGTGTAGGGAGCCCTCCACAGGACCCTCAAGCCCCCTCTGACCAGCCTGCAGCTCCTGGGCCCAGGAGGGAGGCTGGGAGGAATCCCTCAGCACGACGGGCTTCCGGCCGGCGGGGGGGGGCTCACCCTGCTCCCTCCTCCTCCTCTGTGCCGGCATCACCACCCGGAGCAGTTGCGGCTGGCCCTTCACAGCAGCGCCAGCAGGGGGCAGTCCGGCATGTGAGCCGCAGGGAGACTGGCTCCCGGAAGCAGCACAGGCAGGGGAGGCGGGGCTTAGCCCGGTCACGTGATCCCACCTTCCCTGTGCCTGTTCCTGAAAGCCGGGGGGTTAATATTCCGCCCCTACCAACAGTGCCTGCACGAGGGGGGGCCCACAGATCTGCAGCCCGTGCAGAACAAGAGCGACCTCCCACAGCCCGCTCTCCTGTCAGCGTCCGCCCAAATGTGCAGGCGCAGGGGCGGCGATCTGCCTCTCCTGGCGCGCTTGACGTCGGGGTTGTCGTGGGGCCCGAATCCGATAGAAGTGGCTCAGAGAGCCTGGAAGAAGGCGAAGTTTCGCCCAGTACCGTCCCGCTGCTGGATTCCACGGTCGCGGCTGTTCCGGCTCCTGTCCAGAGTCAGCCTGGTGAGTCTCTCCCTATGTCCGTGTCTTCTGTCTTGTCTTCAGCTGTGTCTGGAATGAGTGGCAGTGGTGTGTTAGGAGGTCAGGGGGTAGTGAGTGGGGGTCTGTTTCCGGGTGTGAGCGAGGCGGTGGTTCAGTTTTTGGCGAGCATGCGTGAATTGGTGCAGAATGCTAACCCTCAAGCTAACTTGCTAGTACCTGGGGGGAGTGCGCAAGCAATTCCTGGCGTGCCGGTCGTTGTTGGCGCGAATGTGGTGTCTAGTGTGCAAGCGGTGTCTGGCGCGCAAGCGGTGTCTGGCGTGCAAGCGGTGTCTGGCGCGCAAGCGGTTCCTGGTGCGCAAGCGGTGTCTGGCGCGCAAGCGGTTCCTGGCGTGCAAGCGGTGTCTGGCGCGGTGCCTAGGGCGCAGGTGTTGGCTAGTACGCAGGCAGGTCCTGTTGCACAGGCGGCTTCGGGGCAGGCGGTGTCGGGTCAAGCGACACCGGCTTCCGCGTGGCTCGGGGGTAGTGCGGTACCGGGTTCAGCGGGTTCGGCGGTTTCGGCGGCGCCCGCGGTTTCCACTACGGGGGCGGATGCTTCACTCCGGCTGGATGATTCGGCCAGGGGTGAAGTATACGTTTGCTTTGATGGCCCCTTGGGGGCGCACCTAAAGCAAGAAGTCCGCGAAAAAATCTGGCGCGATGAATATGTAGAAATATTCTCCCTTCTCCCACTGGAGAAGTTTAACATCGACAAGGGCAAGGCTGACGAAAGCAAAAAGGAGGAGGAGGAGAAGCGCCGGTATCGCTTGATACCCCGCACGTTCTCCAATTGGTTGCAGGCTTTCGCCATCCTCGCCAGTGTCGTTGGGGAAAGGGCCCCTCAGAATTGCTCGGCTCTGTTTTGCTACATGGATTCGATAGGCGAAGCCTATCGAGTCTATGGGGGTACAGCCTGGCTGAGATACGACGAGCAGTTTCGGCAACGAAAAGCTGTTCGGCCGTCGCTGCGCTGGGACCATAAGGATATTGCTTTATGGATGCGGCTCATGGCGGCGGCACGCGCGCCGTCCCAGCCGTTTCGTTGGGGGACCGGGGGATCGGCCACTTCGGCCGGGAACTCGGTCTCTCAGCGCCCAGGGTGCTGCTGGCAGTTCAACGAGGGTCGCTGCCGCTTCAACGCAGACTGTAAATTCAAACATGAATGCAGTATCTGCGGGGGTAATCACCCCCAGTCCCGCTGTTTCAGGAGACCAAAGGGGCGGCCCACTGAAGCTTCGCGCAAAGGGTCGGACGCCAGTGAATATCGAGGCGATGCTGCCTCATCTAAGTAGGTACCCCGACCGGTCGGCGGCCCTACTCTTGCGTGAAGGATTTCAGTTTGGCTTCCGGATCCCTTTCTCTCCTGAAGCACCAATTTTCCGCCCACCAAACCTGAAGTCGGCCAGGGTTCGGCCCGACCTGGTGAGTGAAAAACTGGCAAAGGAGGTAGCCCTGGGGCGTATGGCGGGCCCATTTGTGGATCCGCCGTGGCCTCACCTGCGGGTTTCTCCTTTAGGCTTGGTCCCCAAAAAAGAGCCCAACAAGTTCCGGCTGATCCATCACTTGTCCTACCCCTCTGGGGGGGTCGGTCAATGACGGTATTGATCACGACACTTGTTCGGTTTCATATGTCTCATTTGATCGGGCGGTTGCCTGGGTGCGGCGGTGCGGACCAGGGTCACTAATGGCCAAAACGGACATTGAGGCGGCTTTCAGGTTGTTACCGGTGCATCCGGAGTGTTTTCACTTGTTGGGCTGTATGTGGGAGGGGCAGTATTATGTGGATTGTTGTCTACCAATGGGGTGCTCGATCTCTTGTGCTTACTTCGAGGCCTTTAGCACTTTTGTCGAGTGGGTCGTACGCGAGGAGTCGGGTTTGCAGGCCGTCTTGCATTACCTGGACGATTTCTTGTGCGTCGGCCCGGCAGGGTCTACTGTGTGTTCTGTTCTGCTACATACAGTTGAACGTGTGGCGGCTAGATTCGGCATTCCATTGGCACCGGACAAAACCGAGGGCCCGGCGACAGTTGTTCGTTTTTTGGGCATCGAGATTGACTCGGTTGCAATGGAATGCCGCCTACCCCAGGATAAGCTGAGGGACTTAAGAACGGTAGTGGGCTATTTTTTGGGTTTGCGCAAAGTGCGCTTGCGCCAGCTTCAGTCCTTGTTGGGCAAATTTAATTTTGCCTGCCGCATCATGCCGATGGGGCGCATATTTTGCCGCCGCTTGGCCTCCGCGACGGCGGGCGTCCGTTCCCCCCTTCATTTCATCCGGTTAACAGCTAATCATCGCGCTGATCTGCAAGTGTGGTCAGAGTTTTTGGAGCGCTATAATGGCCGTTCGATGTGGATGGATGATTGGGTGGACAATGTGGATATGGAGCTGTTTACGGACGCGTCAGGTTCCGTCGGTTTTGGTGCTTACTTCGCGGGAGAATGGTTTGCAGGAGAGTGGCCTGAGGTTTGGCGTGAGTGTGGCTTCAGTCGGAACCTGACTTTGCTTGAACTGTTCCCGATTGTGGCAGCAGTGGAGGTGTGGGGATCTCGGTTTCGCAGCAGGAAGGTTCGTTTTTGCTGTGATAACCTCTCGGTAGTCCAGGCGATTAATAGCTTGTCTGCCTCCTCTCCGCCCGTTGTTAACTTATTGCGCCATTTGGTTTTGCGTGGGCTTGAGTTGAATGCGTGGCTTTCTGCTCGTCACCTGCCGGGTGTTCAGAACTCCATTGCTGATTCGCTTTCTCGTTCACAGTGGGATCGTTTCCGCGAGTTGGCCCCGGGAGCGGATCAGCAAGGGAGGACCTGCCCGGATTGCCTGTGGAGCATAGTCTCAGGAACGCCTTCTGTCTGATTGAACGTGCGGTTGGCAGGTCTACATGGAAGGGTCGTGTGTCGGCATGGCAAGAATGGTTGCGTTTTTGCAGTACGGTGGGATCGGATGGTCTGAGTGGGGATCTTGTGCCGCTTTTGTTGATGTTTGTGGGAGATGCTTTTAGTGAAGGGATTTCGGTCTCCGGTTTGGTTCGAAAGCTTTCAGGTCTGTCTTATTGGTTTCGTTTGCTGGGAATGCATGATGTGACAAGGGATTTTGTGGTGCGGCAAGCGGTTGCCGGGTACAAAAAATCTAGAATGTCGCGGGATGTTAGACGACCGGTGTCTTTTAGTATTTTGGTGAGTCTCCTGGGCGTGTTGGATGGCTTGTGTACGAATGGTTTTGAGAGTGCGTTGTTTCGGGCCGCTTTTTCTTTAGCCTTCTTTGGGGCATTTAGAATCGGCGAGCTGATCAGCCGGTCGTGTCTGTCGGATGATGGTATGTTGTGTGCGGATGTTTCCTGGGCATGTGATCGGGTGTCCTGCTTGCTTCGCCGCTCCAAGACTGACCAGGCTGGGAGAGGTAAGACGGTGGTACTTTACCCGGTTGACGGCTCCCCCGCCTGCCCAGTCCGTTGTGTGGGTGATTACTTGGGGTTGCGGCCCCGGGGGCGGGGCGGCTCCTTGCTCGTCCATCAGGACGGCAGGGCTCTGTCACGTTTTCAATTTATTGCAGTATTCCGACGGGGTCTGGAGCGGCTGGGCTTACCGTCCCGGGAGTTCGCCTCCCATTCCTTCCGGATTGGAGCGGCGACAGAGGCAGTCAGATGTGGTCTGGATGAGTGTGTGGTTCGGCGAATTGGGCGGTGGGAATCTTCACGGTTCCGCTCGTATGTTCGTCAGGATTTGCTGTGATAGCTTTGTGTTTTTTCTTCCCCATACTTGTATTCGTGTTGTGTGTTTTGTTTTTTAGATGGTGCCTGCTTGGTGTGGATACTCGGTCACTCATATGTGCGTCGTGGGGCCCGGCGCGCTGACATTCGACCCGGGGGCCGGCAGTTAGGCTTCCCACGAAGCGAGGCGCACATTCGATGGATCGGTATCGGGGGGATGTTGTGGCGGGGGGTTTTACCGGAAATTCATTTTTATGCCCGGTTAGATCGCGCCCCTGATATTTTAACATTGCATGTTGGAGGGAACGACTTGGGTGCCCGTTCCTCCAGAGACCTCATACGAGACATCAAATTTGATCTGCTTCGGCTGTGGTCCCTGTTCCCGGGTATCATCGTAGTATGGTCCGAGATGGCGGCGCGTTTTGAGTGGCGCCAAGCCCGGTCCGTGGATCGGCTCAATAGTGCTAGGGGGCGGGTAAATAAGGAAGTCTCCCGCTTCGTGGCGCGCAATGGGGGAATTGTAGTCCGGCACAGGGACTTTGAGGTCCCAAAATGGGGATTTATGGACGGGGATGGTGTTCACCTCAACGAGGTCGGCATGGACCTCTGGTCGTCTAATCTCCAGGATGGCATTGAGGCGGCGTTAAGGGTTTGGAGGGACTCGCAAGCCCAAGGAGTCGGGCTTGCTCGCGGTGGCGGAGGGGTGGTCACGGATGGCCCTGAGTGAGTTGGCTTCAGGGGCCCATTTAAAGTGATGGGAAACCCCTGTTTTGTTATCTGCAGTTCGGTTTGGGATTTGGTGCAGGTGGTTACCGCTTAAGCGGTTATTCTGAGGTTCCATAGGAACCAGGTGGATAGCAGTACATGGCATATTTGCCATCCCTGAGCCGGGTTCTATAGATTACACTTGTACTGCTTGGTTGGGCTATCCGTTACCTCCCCATTTTTGTGGCCATGTTTACAAAGTGCAATTGAAAGTTATATATATAATGTTTACAGTTATTTATGTTTTTCTACTTAATAAAGAGGCTGCTGTGGCCAGCATTTTCCAATGTTACTCAGTGTGGTGTCCGTTATTAGGGTGGGGATGGGCAAAAAGGGAATTGTTAGTGAGGTGTAACGCTGGGTATGGGGTTTGTTCTTCGACCCCGTAATCTGCCTTACCCGGGTCAAGGGAGGGCGAAACGGGCGCAGTATAGTGCAGCCCGTACATGACAGGGTGGGTAGGAAGGGGTTAACTAGGGAAGCTGACGGCGAGCAGGGTTGCTATAGTGAGGGGGCAGCAGCCGGTCAAAAGTGCGGGGCTTTAGGAACGGACCAATAGGGGTAGTGTTAGGAGCGTGGGGGAGGGCCATGGCTGGGGGGTAGAAATAGGTTGGGGGGGGAGGAGTTACCTTAGTCAGCAGCGTCCGGACCCGAGACAGCCCGCCCGCCCGCCCTATTGTTGTTGCCTGGCCGGTGGTGTGGGGCTCGTTCCAGATCATCGTCGTGGCAGCCCGCGGAGGGGTGGTCACGGATGGCCCTGAGTGAGTTGGCTTCAGGGGCCCATTTAAAGTGATGGGAAACCCCTGTTTTGTTATCTGCAGTTCGGTTTGGGATTTGGTGCAGGTGGTTACCGCTTAAGCGGTTATTCTGAGGTTCCATAGGAACCAGGTGGATAGCAGTACATGGCATATTTGCCATCCCTGAGCCGGCGCGGTGCGACTGGGGGTTCTATAGATTACACTTGTACTGCTTGGTTGGGCTATCCGTTACCTCCCCATTTTTGTGGCCATGTTTACAAAGTGCAATTGAAAGTTATATATATAATGTTTACAGTTATTTATGTTTTTCTACTTAATAAAGAGGCTGCTGTGGCCAGCATTTTCCAATGTTACTCAGTGTGGTGTCCGTTATTAGGGTGGGGATGGGCAAAAAGGGAATTGTTAGTGAGGTGTAACGCTGGGTATGGGTGTTTGTTCTTCGACCCCGTAATCTGCCTTACCCGGGTCATGAGGAGATATAGCAATAAGAATCTGACCAGTCTCCTCAGCACTCCACAGGTTATGTATGCAAGTGTGTGTATATGTATGTGTGTAGTGTATATATATGTGTATGTTTATATGTATGTGTGTGTTTGTATGTATGTGTGTATACAGTATGTTTGTGTGTGTGCGTATATATGTGTGTGTGTGCGTATATATGTGTGTGTGTGCGTATATATGTGTGTGTGTTTTCTATTTTAGGCAACAATCTAAATCTCATTTGTCAGGGTTACAAGTTTTATATACATATTAAAAAACAAAAAAAACTAGATTAAAGACAATTCTTGTATTCACTCTGTTCTCTTCAGTTAAATTAATTACAGCTAATAGAGAGAACGCTTCTTATACTTATACATTATAGACATTGGCCCCTTGTCAGTGTAATATATATTCCATATACGTGGTGAGGGGATTAGCTCATGGGATCACCACCTCCTGGGTTAGATGGGCGCTTTTTGGCACAAAACACAGTCCACACCAGCAAGTAAGATGCAACTGGCCGCAGCAAGTTTTATTTTTCTTTGCAGCAGATAAAAGAAACAATAATACAAAAGAAAACCTACGCCATCTGACGACTAACTAAACAGTTATCAACTAACTGACCAGAGCTGAGCCTACTGCACAACTAACTGACCAGAGCGGAGCCTACTGCACAACTAACTGACCAGAGCGGAGCCTACTGCACAACTAACTGACCAGAGCGGAGCCTTCTGCACAACTAACTGACCAGAGCGGAGCCTACTGCACAACTAACTGACCAGAGCGGAGCCTACTGCACAACTAACTGACCAGAGCGGAGCCTACTGCACAACTAACTGACCAGAGCGGAGCCTACTGCACAACTAACTGACCAGAGCGGAGCCTACTGCACAACTCGCTGACCAGAGCTGAGCCTACTGCACAACTAACTGACCAGAGCGGAGCCTACTGCACAACTAACTAACCAGAGCGGAGCCTTCTGCACAACTAACTGACCAGAGCGGAGCCTACTGCACAACTAACTGACCAGAGCTGAGCCTACTGCACAACTAACTGACCAGAGCTGAGCCTACTGCACAACTAACTGACCAGAGCGGAGCCTACTGCACAACTAACTGACCAGAGCGGAGCCTACTGCACAACTAACTGACCAGAGCGGAGCCTACTGCACAACTAACTGACCAGAGCGGAGCCTACTGCACAACTAACTGACCAGAGCTGAGCCTACTGCACAACTAACTGACCAGAGCGGAGCCTACTGCACAACTAACTAACCAGAGCGGAGCCTTCTGCACAACTAACTGACCAGAGCGGAGCCTACTGCACAACTAACTGACCAGAGCTGAGCCTTCTGCACAACTAACTGACCAGAGCGGAGCCTACTGCACAACTAACTAACCAGAGCGGAGCCTTCTGCACAACTAACTGACCAGAGCGGAGCCTACTGCACAACTAACTGACCAGAGCTGAGCCTACTGCACAACTAACTGACCAGAGCGGAGCCTACTGCACAACTAACTGACCAGAGCGGAGCCTACTGCACAACTAACTGACCAGAGCGGAGCCTTCTGCACAACTAACTGACCAGAGCGGAGCCTACTGCACAACTAACTGACCAGAGCGGAGCCTACTGCACAACTAACTGACCAGAGCGGAGCCTTCTGCACAACTAACTGACCAGAGCGGAGCCTACTGCACAACTAACTGACCAGAGCGGAGCCTACTGCACAACTCGCTGACCAGAGCGGAGCCTACTGCACAACTAACTGACCAGAGCGGAGCCTACTGCACAACTAACTAACCAGAGCGGAGCCTTCTGCACAACTAACTGACCAGAGCGGAGCCTACTGCACAACTAACTGACCAGAGCAGAGCCTACTGCACAACTAACTGACCAGAGCGGAGCCTACTGCACAACTAACTGACCAGAGCGGAGCCTACTGCACAACTAACTGACCAGAGCGGAGCCTACTGCACAACTAACTGACCAGAGCGGAGCCTACTGCACAACTAACTGACCAGAACTGAGCCTACTGCTCAACTAACTGGCCAGAGCGGAGCCTACTGCACAACTAACTGACCAGAGCGGAGCCTACTGCACAACTAACTGGCCAGAGCTGAGCCTACTGCACAACTAACTGGCCAGAGCTGACCCTACTGCACAACTAACTGACCAGAGCGGAGCCTACTGCACAACTAACTGACCAGAGCTGAGCCTACTGCACAACTAACTGGCCAGAGCTGAGCCTACTGCACAACTAACTGGCCAGAGCTGAGCCTACTGCACAACTAACTGGCCAGAGCTGACCCTACTGCACAACTAACTGACCAGAGCGGAGCCTACTGCACAACTAACTGACCAGAGCTGAGCCTACTGCACAACTAACTGACCAGAGCGGAGCCTACTGCACAACTAACTGACCAGAGCTGAGCTTACTGCACAACTAACTGACCAGAGCGGAGCCTACTGCACAACTAACTGACCAGAGCGGAGCCTACTACACAACTAACTGACCAGAGCTGAGCTTACTGCACAACTAACTGACCAGAGCGGAGCCTACTGCACAACTAACTGACCAGAGCGGAGCTTACTGCACAATTAACTGACCAGAGCGGAGCCTACTGCACAACTAACTGACCAGAGCTGAGCTTACTGCACAACTAACTGACCAGAGCGGAGCCTACTGCACAACTAACTGACCAGAGCTGAGCCTACTGCACAACTAACTGACCAGAGCGGAGCCTACTGCACAACTCACTGACCAGAGCGGAGCCTACTGCACAACTAACTGACCAGAGCGGAGCCTTCTGCACAACTAACTGACCAGAGCGGAGCCTTCTGCACAACTAACTGACCAGAGCGGAGCCTACTGCACAACTAACTGACCAGAGCTGAGCTTACTGCACAACTAACTGACCAGAGCGGAGCCTACTGCACAACTAACTGACCAGAGCGGAGCCTACTACACAACTAACTGACCAGAGCTGAGCTTACTGCACAACTAACTGACCAGAGCGGAGCCTACTGCACAACTAACTGACCAGAGCGGAGCCTACTACACAACTAACTGACCAGAGCTGAGCTTACTGCACAACTAACTGACCAGAGCGGAGCCTACTGCACAACTAACTGACCAGAGCGGAGCTTACTGCACAATTAACTGACCAGAGCTGAGCCTACTGCACAACTAACTGACCAGAGCTGAGCTTACTGCACAACTAACTGACCAGAGCGGAGCTTACTGCACAATTAACTGACCAGAGCTGAGCCTACTGCACAACTAACTGACCAGAGCGGAGCCTACTGCACAACTAACTGACCAGAGCGGAGCCTACTGCACAACTAACTGACCAGAGCGGAGCTTACTGCACAATTAACTGACCAGAGCTGAGCCTACTGCACAACTAACTGACCAGAGCGGAGCCTACTGCACAACTAACTGACCAGAGCGGAGCCTACTGCACAACTAACTGACCAGAGCGGAGCCTACTGCACAGCTCTCCAACAAAACCTGCAGCACTTTGCTACTCACTATGAGACTTTACCCAGGAGCAGAGAGAGCCACCATCTTGTGTGCTGTCTGCCCTGTTATAGCACACCTGGGCTTGCACCTGAGTAACCAGAGTCACTCCCAATACCTGGAGTGGCCAAGTGGAGTAGGAGCCCCCCCATCTCTCCCCTACTCCAAAGCAGCCAGGCTATCCTACCTCCCTGGCTGCTTATTTAACACACATATGACAGGAACCTAGGTGAAACGTACATTCCATCCACTACTTTGCCCCTGGTCCTGTCACATATCCTCCCCCCTGTTTCGACCTTGGGGACGGAACACTCTGTGCCCTTAGACATTACACCCTAGATAGGGCATCGGCATTACCCAACTGGCGCCCGGGTCTATGCTCCACTGTAAAGCTGTAGTCCTGCAATGACATAAACCAGCGGGTTACTCGCCTGTTTTTCTCCCGGTTTACACACATCCATTTCAGAGGGGCGTGATCAGTAACAAGTCTGAATGTTCTGCCAAGCAAATAATATCTAAGTGCTTCTAATGCCCACTTTATTGCCAGACACTCTTTTTCGACAATGGAGTACCTTTTCTCATGGTCGTTCATTTTTTTTACTCCACAGGATGCTCTTCTCCACCCCTCATTTGGGACAACACCGCTCCTACCCCCACATCAGAGGCGTCCGTTTGCACAATAAACTCTGCTCTGAAATCAGGAGTTATTAGCACTGGCTGAGCACATAGAGCCTGTTTTAGCCTCTGGAAGGCCTGCTCAGCCTCTGGGGTCCATTTAACCATAACTGAATCCTTAAGGCCCTATTCCACGGGCCGTCTAGAAGAGCAAACGAGCGCTCTCAGCGCTCGTTTGCTCCTCGTTCCCCGCTCGCTGCCGCCGCTATTCAACGCGGCAGCAGCAAGCGGGTGAGTGCGGGAGGGGCGGAGGGGAGCTGTGGGGGGGGGCTGCCCGGGTGATCGTTGATCGTCCGGGCAGCCCATAGGATATAGCAGTGTCTGCTGCCGATGCTCCTATTCAACGGAGCGATGGCAGAAGATCGCTGCTATATCAGTCGCTTGTTTTTCAACATGTTGAAAAACTAGCGACTGCAACGATCAGCCAACATGAACAATGTCGGCTGATCATTGCACTCTATTCCACGGGACGATTATCGTTCCGTGAAATAGGGCCTTTACCCTTTTTGAGGTCAGTTAAAGGGGCTGCAATGCTGGCAAAATTTTCAATAAACCTCCTATAGTACCCAGTCAAACCAAGGAATGCCCTGACTTGTTTTTTTTGTTTAAAGGCTTGGACCAGTTCTGAATAGCCTCAATCTTATTTATTTGAGGCTTGATAATACCTCGCCCAATTGTGTACCCAAGGTATTTGGCCTCTTCCTGTCCTATGGCACACTTTTTGGGGTTTGCTGTCAAACCTGCTTCCCTAATGGAGTTCAGAACCACTTGAACCTTGGCCAAGTAACTCTCCCAGTCAGGACTATGTATGATCACATCATCCAGATAGGCTGCTGCATATTTGCGATTTGGTCTTAAAATCCTGTCCATCAACCTTTGGAATGTGGCTGGGGCCCCATGTAAACCAAATAGAAGGACCACATACTGATAATGGCCATCAGGAACACTAAAGGCTGTCTTTTCTTTTGCCTCCTCTGTCCGTGGCACCTGCCAGTAACCCTTTGTAAGGTCTAATGTAGTTTAGTACCTAGAGTTACCAAGTCTACCAATTAGCTCATCCACTCGAGGCATTGGATAGGCGTCAAACTTTGACACGGCATTCAACTTTCTAAAGTCATTACAAAATGTCAACGTGTCATCAGGTTTTGGTATTAGGACTATAGGACTAGACCAGTCACTATGAGACTCCTCTATGACCCCCAACTTTAGCATCATTTGCACCTCCTTTGCAATTGCCTCACGCTTGGCTTCAGGTACTCTGTATGGCTTTTGGTTTACTCTGACCCCTGGTTCCGTGATGACATCATGTTTGATCACATTGGTTCGCCCTGGTAGATCAGAGAACACATCCCTATTCTTCTGTACAAACTCCTTAGTCTCCTGGACTTGGGAGACTGACAAAGTGTCAGCAATTTTTACCTCTGGCATGCCAGCTACATACTCTATTTTACATGTACGGCCTGCTAACAATACCTCACGGTCTCTCCATGGCTTTATTAGATTTACATGGTAGACGTGGTATGGTTAAGTTTACCTGGCTGATGAACTCTGTAGTTTACCTCACCTACCTTTTCCACCACTTCATATGGGCCCTGCCATTTAGCCAAAAACTTACTTTCCACGGTAGGGACAAGGACCAGTACTCTGTCACCTGGGTTGAAGTTTCTTGGCTTTGCAGACCTATAGTAAACCCTGGACTGACTCTCTTGGGCCTGCTGTAAATGTTCTTTAACAATGGGCATTACTTTCTCAATTCTATCCTTCATTTGTTTGATGTGCTCAATAACACTTGTGTATGGTGTAGCCTCGTGTTCCCAGGTTTCTCTCGCTATATCCAGGAGACCTCGGGGGTGTCGACCATACACTAACTCAAAAGGGGAGAACCCTGTGGATGCTTGGGGTACCTCCCGTACAGCAAACATGAGATAAGGCAAGAGGCAATCCCAGTCTTTCCCATCCCGTGCCACCACTTTTTTAAGCATCCTCTTCAGAGTTTTATTGAATCTCTCCACTAAGCCGTCTGTCTGTGGATGGTAAACTGAAGTACGCAGGTGAGTTATTTTCAACAATTTACACAGCTCCTTTGTGACTTTTGACATGAATGGTGTCCCCTGATCAGTAAGGATCTCCTTGGGTATCCCGACCCTGGTAAACATATGGAATAAGGGCCCTATTCCACCGGACGATTATCGTTAGCATAATTGTTAACGATTAACGATCTCAAACGACCGCTATTGCGAAAGACCTGAAAACGTTCACTCATTTCCATGGAACGATAATCGTTACTTATGATCGTAATTGCGATCGTTTCTTCTTCCGTATTTATTCGCTATTGCGTTCGTATCTATTGCGAACGACCGAACGATGTCTTATTCAATGCGAACGATTTGCAAACGAGCAACGATAAAAATAGGTCCAGGTCTTATAAAGTGATCAACGATTTCTCGTTCGGTCGTTAATCGTTAACTGCATTTCAACCGAACGATTATCGTTTAGATTCGAACGATTTAACGATAATCTGAACGATAATCGTCCGGTGGAATAGGGCCCTTACTCTCTTGCTATGGCTTTAGCTGTGGGTTCCCTTAGAGTGATTGCTTCTGGATATCGGGTTGCTTAATTGAGGACAACCAAGATATTTTGGTGACCTCTAGCGGACGTAACAAGAGGTCCCACCAGATCCATTGCAATTCTCTCAAAGGGGGTCTCAATAATGGGCAGAGGCACCAAGGGACTTCTAAAGGATGGTACAGGGTTATGTAACTGGCACTTTGGGCACGACTCACAGTATTCTTTTACCTCCTTATGTACCCCTGGCCAATAAAACCTTTGCAACACCCTGCCTTTTGTTTTATCATTGGCCAAGTGTCCCCCTAGTACATGTGTGTGGGCTAAATCCATCACTTTTTGGCGATGCGATTTAGGGACTACTAGTTGTTCCAGAACTTGTCCAGACACCTCATTTACTCTGTAGAGGAGATCATTTTCTACAGCAAAATGTGGGAACCTTTTCTCAGCCCCAGGTTCTTGGGGCACCCCATTAATAATTTTTGCACTCTCCCATGCATGGGATAACGTAGGGTCCCTGAGTTGAGCGGTCCCAAAATTATCACTGGAACATCACCTTGACATCTCCTGCAAAAACCTCTAAAGGGAAAGTATTGGTCTCACTTAGCGTCACCCCTACTGTTTGCACATTGTTGGCATCAGCTAGTGGGACAGGGTCTACAGCAGACACAGATAAACATTTATCACGCATTTCCCACAATTGCCAAAATAATGGAAAATCACATCCCACAATGACCTTGTGCATTAAAGTCTTTACGGGTATATTCACACGGACGGGCTCGCAGCGAGATTCTCGCTGCGAGCCCGGCAGGTCCTGGCAGTTCCCATACACTACATACTTGCTGCGGTCTAAACGACTGCAGCGAGTATGTAATTATACCGCCCTTAACCCCTTCTGCTCCCCCGCTGTAAGCATACTTTACCTGTCCTTGCTGCACGGGTCCGGCGTCCTGCTCTCCCGCCTGGCCAATCAGTGGCTGCGGCTGGGCAACACACTGATTGGCCGGACAGGAGAGCAGGACACCGGACCCGTGCAGCAAGGACAGGTAAAGTATGCTTACAGCGGGGGAGCAGAAGGGGTTAAGGGCGGTATAATTACATACTCGCTGCGGTCGTTTAGACCGCAGCAAGTATGTAGTGTATGGGAACTGCCAGGACCTGCCGGGCTCGCAGCGAGAATCTCGCTGCGAGCCCGTCCGTGTGAATATACCCTACAACCCCAACCTCATGGGTGATGTTTCCACATGGAGTTTCAGAGGACACAACCGCAGTGGGATAGTCTTTTGTGTCTCCATGTATGCAGATGACCCCCATATGTTTGCTTTGCCACTTTCTGGTGTCAGCAAACTGGCGTGGACAAGGGTCACCAGGCTGCCGGAGTCCAATAGAGCTTCCACGGAATGTCCTTCCACGACCAGGTTACAAGATTGTCGCTCTGTATTTTGCGAGAGCAAGGCAGAGTAGGCAGGTCTAGCAAACAGTGACTTTCTCCGCCCACTATCACACTCCATAGGCTCATCCACAAGAGGACAATTGGCAGCTACATGTCCCAGACTTTGACAACGCCAGCAAACAATGTTCTTGACAGTCTGAGTCTGTTTAGGGCTAACTGGCCTAAGATGTCAGCCACAAAGTCTGTCCCCACCCCTCCTTTATGGGCCTCCTTCACCCCCTTATAATTAGGAACAGTCTTACCAGGTTCAGAGGTCTTCTGGCTCCTTGGGGTAGGCCGTATAGGTGAGGGGCTCTGGAGATGTTCCTCTGTGTTCAGGTACCGCTCCACAAGTGCGACCAGGTGATCTGCATCGCTGGACTCCGCTTGTCCCACGCAGCGCTGTATACGGACCGGCAGGGCTTGCACAAATCAATCCAGGACCACTCTCTCAACCACCTGGGCTGCCGTTGCAGCCACTTTATAGCCAGGTGGATTAGGTCATACATTTGTGACCTCACTGGTTTATCCATCTGGAAAGTCCAGGTATGTACCCGCTGGGCTCTGACAGCAGGTGTAACATCTAAGCAAGCAAGAATTTCGGCTTTCAGTTTATGATATTGTCCTGCATCTGGCTCACCCAAATCAAAGTAGGCTTTCTGGGGTTCTCCACTCAAAAAAGGAGCAACTGTGTCCGCCCATTGGTCCACTGGAAGTTTCTCTCTTTCAGCAGCTCTTCTAAAGATGACCAGGAACGCCTCCACATCGTCCTCTGGAGTCAGTTTCTGCAGAGAGGCTTGCACTCTCCTTGCAGCAGATACAGACTCGGCCTGAACATGAGGCCTTTCCGCCAGCAGTTTTATTTGCTCCACCAGATTAGCATTAATCACTTTGTGCTCTCAGAGGGCAGTTTGCGTAGTCTCTAGGAGCAAGCGATTGGTTTCTTGCTGGTTAGCATTAGTCTCTTGCTGGTTAGCATTAGTCTCTTGCTGGTTAGCATTAGTCTCTTGCTGGTTAGCATTAGTCTCTTGCTGGTTAGCATTAGTCTCTTGCTGGTTAGCATTAGTCTCTTGCTGGTTAGCATTAGTCTCTTGCTGGTTAGCATCAGTCTCTTGCTGGTTAGCATTAGTCTCTTGCTGGTTAGCATTGGCTTTCTGCAGCTGAGTGTTAGCCTGGATCAGTTGCTTCACCACTTCATCCATATCTGCAGTCTTTGGTTTTGCTACAGCAGCAGACTTAACCCACGACATGCAACTTGATGAATTTTTGTGCCAGCGCAGCCTCCACCATTTGTGAGGGGATTAGCTCATGGGATCACCATCTCCTGGGTTAGATGGGCGCTTTTTTGGCACAAAACACAGTCCTCACCAGCTAGTAAGGTGCAACTGGCCGCAACCAGTTTTATTTTTCTTTGCAGCAGATAAAAACAATAATACAAAAGAAAACCTACGCCGTCTGGCGACTAACTAAACAGTTATCAACTCACTGACCAGAGCTGAGCCTACTGCACAACTCACTGACCAGAGCTGAGCCTACTGCACAACTAACTGACCAGAGCGGAGCCTACTGCACAACTAACTGACCAGAGCTGAGCCTACCGCACAACTAACTGACCAGAGCGGAGCCTACCGCACAACTAACTGACCAGAGCGGAGCCTACTGCACTGTGTACTCACAATGAGACTTTACCCTGTGTTATAGCACACCTGGGCTTGCACCTGAGTAACCAGAGTCCCTCCCAATACCTGGAGTGGCCAAGTGGAGTAGGAGCCCCCCCATCTCTCCCCTACTCCAAAGCAGCCAGGCTATCCTACCTCCCTGGCTGCTTATTTAACACACATATGACAGGAACCTTGGTGAAACATATATTCCATCCACTACTGCCCCTGGTCCTGTCACTACGTATATTACATATAACAGACATCCCTATCACAGACACAATTACTCACCCACAGTATCACATGGTTCATCTTTATGGACACAGAAATCCGTCCTAGAAGGAGGGAAAAGCGAGAGGTTAATCACCATTGAGTATAATGACTATGTGACCGACGTGCGGAGATTTCATATGCCTCAGTGGGTAGAAACAAGAATCCATTATAGGAACCGAGACGGCAGAAAAAAGGAAAGGTCGGGATTAGGATTGTAAACTTTCTATAATAGTATGGTCAGGCATTGGGTGGAGGAATAAGCGTCTGATCTTATTCAGGGATCGATTTACTGACTTGTTTCTAAAGAATTCCATTGATTCCAATTACTCCTGACGGCCGCCCAACATACCAGGTCGGAGGGTTCAATACAACAAATACAGCCCGAGCTCTTCTTTATAGGCCGTGCAGCTCGGAAGGGGATGACACAACCTTGTATGTCATAAGTGGCCGTATTCTTCTTCCATGCTTTACACTGCAGGCCTGGCTGCTCAGATTACAGCCCATCTGTCAGGAAGGAAATGGACACATAGGGCTGGTCTTTCTGGTCTTTACCTCTCCCATATCTATGGTTCTTTACAGAACCAATATAAGCCTTTTATTTAGTATATAAATGAGGCTCAAAAGTCCAGGGGGTGATTCCCAGCAAGGCAAGAGCCTAGGTAAGTGCATCCTATGTCTTATTCGCCACCTCTGTACCCTCTTGCATCCCCCTACCCCATTTGACTAACAACCATTAGATGAGAAGGACATGGGCTGGACTCACCTGGGCTCTTGCTCTGATAGGGAACACACCCTGGGCTTTTGAGACTCACCTACATATTGGCAGAAATGCTAACAACTCTATGTAGTGACCAGCTTATTTTCCTCCCTATTAGTGGATCCAGGTTAATCACAGTATATAAGCTCAGCCCGGCACAGACTCATCTGGAAGATGTTAAAATGACTTGTTTTATAGTACAAGGTACTGAGATACCGGCCTGGACTCTAACACGGCTACTTTATAGCCTCTCTAGTAGAGCAGTGTGTGGCTGTTCCTGAGATCAATAAGACCTGTAAACGGCTTCATAGAGTCCGACACCTGGAACGTCCACGGTCTAAGATATAAATCCTGGTAAAGTGATATCCAGAGAACAGCTGTGCAGGACACCATGATATAAGCGATGTGCGGTGCTAAGCACAGAACGGCTCAAACCATACAAACACGAATACTGCAGCTCAGGGACAGAACGGCCCAAACCATACAAACACGAATACTGCAGCTCAGGGACAGAGCGGCTCAAACCATACAAACACGAATACTGCAGCTCGAGGACCCAACGGCTCAAACCATACAAACACGAATTCACCATGATATAAGCGATGTGCAGTGCTAAGGACAGAACGGCTCACACCATACAAACACGAATACTGCAGCTCAGGGACAGAACGGCCCAAACCATACAAACACGAATACTGCAGCTCGAGGACCCAACGGCTCAAACCATACAAACACGAATTCACCATGATATAAGCGATGTGCAGTGCTAAGGACAGAACGGCTCACACCATACAAACACGAATACTGAAGCTTTTAGAAACGTCCGATTATACTTCTAGTTCGGAGAGTTTTCGCATTCTTTGCATTTTTATAATGGGGAAAAAAGGTTAAACAATGACTGCGATTTAGGGTGAAACGCCGCAAAGATGTTTCAGTCACAAACCCTGTGCAAAAGAACGGCCAGTCACACAAACCCCCCACATCATAAAGAAATCAAACCCTGTGCAAAAGAACAGCCGGTCAGACCCCCCCCCCCCAACATCATAAAGATATTGTATGTGTGTGTGTGTATGGGTATATGTGTATGTATGTGTGTATACTGTATGTATCTGTTTGTATATGTATGCGTGTGTATATCTGTATGGATATATGTTTGAAAGTGCGTGTATATTTGTGTGTACATGTATATATGGATGTGCGTGTTTATGTGTATATGTATGTATATATGCATATGTGTGTGCGTATGTATGTGTGTATATGTATGTATGTGTGTGCGTGCGTGTATATTTGTGTGGATTTATGTGTATATGTATATGTGTTGTAAGAAGGCGCACGGCACCGTCATAGATGGTAGGTATGTCTCACCAAGGATCCTGGCCTTGGTGAGGTGAAAGACTATGATAACTGGTGTCAGCGGCAAAAGGCCACTCGCACACATTTAAAATGTAGTATGGCTGCAATGCAGTTTAGTCTGGGACGGTCTTTCATGGGAGCCAAAGAGGGTGGGTGGCTGCTCCCACACTCCAGCTCCAGGTTTTGGGGTGGCCTTTGTAAGTCTGGGAGAACCAGCTGAGAGTGAGTGTGTGTATCTCCAGTCTGCAGAGTGTGCTGCTGGGGAGAAGGAGCTGTGTGTGGCTTCTCTGAGGCCAAAGGAGACTTCCAGGAGCTGTTTGGTGTCTGGCAGCGTCTATCCGGGTGAGAGCCCTATGTGAACCAATTGACTGTGTTACATAACTGCCAATGACTGTTTTCACGGACTCTGTTCCATACCTGGGTGTTGGCTGAAGAAAGCTGTAGGTTTTGTTTGCTGTTGTGGACAATAAACCACTTATTTTTCTTTAAACCTCCTCCTGCTGGTCTCATATCAAAAGACGGATAATGAGACTGATCCCCACGTGTGTATGTACTGTATGCGTATATGTATGTGTGTATATGTATGTGCGTGTTTATGTGTATGTATGTGTGTATTTATATGTATGTGTGTATACGACAAATAGTAGCGGCACTCCGATTGCTTCAGTAAAAATAAAGGTGATTTATTTACTCCATAAACAAAAGCACTCCACAGCAACATTATGGAGTAAATAAATCACCTTTATTTTCACTGAAGCAATCGGAGTGCCGCTACTATTTGTCGTATATTTAGCCAAGCACCAGAGGATCCTGGTTCTTTTTTGCTGGCACCCACCGGAACCAAACCGAGTGCTGCGATTTGTTTGTATGATAGCTATGTATGTGTGTATATATATATATATATATATATATATATATATATATATATATATATAATCTGTGTGTGTGTGAATGTGTGCATGTGTATATATTTTTGTTGGTCTCCTTTTGCTTTGGATATTGGGAGACCAACCTGAGTGTGAACTAGGACAGACTGATTAATCCCGACTCCCTGACTAGAAAAGTTGGAGCAGAGGGTGTCTGTGCACTGACCAGGTCTATACACACAGATCCGGTGTAACAGAGTATATACCCCCAGCCCAGACTATACCCGGTGTAACAGAGTATATACCTCCAGCTCAGACTATACCCGGTGTAACAGAGTATATACCCCCAGCCCAGACTATACCCAGTGTATATACCCCCAGCCCAGACTATACCCAGTGTATATACCCCCAGCCCAGACTATACCCGGTGTAACAGAGTATATACCCCCAGCCCAGACTATACCCGGTGTAACAGAGTATATACCCCCAGCCCAGACTATACCCGGTGTAACAGAGTATATACCTCCAGCCCAGACTATACCCGGTGTAACAGAGTATATACCCCAGCCCAGACTATACCCGGTGTAACAGAGTATATACCTCCAGCTCAGACTATACCCGGTGTAACACAGTATATACCCCCAGCCCAGACTATACCCGGTGTAACAGAGTATATACCCCCAGCCAGTGGCGGATTAAATGTACCCTGGGCCCGGGGCTGTCCACCCAACCTGGCCCCCCCCCCCCATAAACATCTTGTCACCTCATCTGGTCCTTTGCTCTGCCCCCCCCCCCACCAATAAACATCTTGCCACCTTGTTTTCTGTTGTTGCCCTTAACATATGGCCATCTGGCCCCCCTATGCAGCCTGCCCCAATAATCATTGTCCGGTCCCACTGCCAGACAGCCTCCCCCCAGCCCCCAATGGTCCGTGTTCCGGTCCTAGCACCCCCAGTGCCAACACACACTGCTTACATGTTAGCAGGGCCGGACTGGGACTGAAAATCATCCCTGGCATTCCAGAGCACACAGGCCCGCTCTCCGCGCGGTGATAAGTTATGAGAGGATGTTGTGAGTGCAGCACGGCTACATGTTGTATCATCACGGCCATGACTGGAATTACAGATAATAACACAGTAAATGGGGTCAGAAGCTTCCGTATCTGTACTGTGTAGCTGAGCTGCAGTTCCAGGTCATCACCACTACACAATGTAGAGAGACAGAAGCTTCTGGCCCCGATCACCGTGCTGAGTTTAACACCACCACCACATACTGACTAATACCACCGCATACTGACTAATTCCACCCCCTACTGACTAATACCACCGCATACTGACTAATACCACCGCATACTGACTAATACCACCGCATACTGACTAATACCACCGCATACTGACTAATACCACCACATACTGACTAATGTCACTACATACTGACTAATACCACCGCATACTGACTAATACACCCACATACTGACTAATACCACCACATACTGACTAATGTCACTACATTCTAAATAATACCACCATATACTGACTAATACCACTACCTACTGACTAATACCACCGCATACTGACTAATACCACCGAATACTAATACCCCCGCATACTAACTAACACCACTGCATACTGACTAACACCACTGCATACTGACTAACACCACTGCATACTGACTAATACCACCACATACTGACTAATACCACCACATACTGACTAATGTCACTGCATACTGACTAATGTCATCGCATACTTAGTAATACCACTGCATACTGACTAATGTCACCACATACTGACTAATACCACGACATACTGACTAATACCACCACATACTGACTAATACCACCGCATACTGACTAATGTCACCACTAATAGTGACTAATACTGCCGCTGCTACTGAATAACATCCATTGTACACAGATCACTATCACCTCATACAGTCATATAGAGGTACCCAGCTCTACACAGGTTCTGTACACCATATACATTACAGTGCTGTTATATCAGGTGACTCACAGGGGACGTCTTCTCTGATCGGAGTTCTTCCCTTTTCATCTTCGTCTTCATCTGCTCTGGACCATCATGAGAACTTCTCCGAGCCACGAATCCACAGAATCTGCCAGACAGACATATTAGGCTCCTCACACTGACACAATCCTCATCTCTATACAAACTGCACATCTTTATTGGCCCCTTTACACCCTCGTTTAGTAGGTAGGCTGACTCTATGTGATCCCCCTTATAGTATATGCTTTCCTCTATGTAGCCCCCTTATAGATGGCCCCCTCTCTCCCTATGTTGTTCCCCTGCCCCTTATAGATGGCCCCCTCTCTCCCTATGTTGTTCTCCTGCCCCTTATAGATGGCCCCTTCTCTCCCCCCCTTATAGATGGCCCCCTCTCTCCCCCCCTTATAGATGGTCCTCTCTCTCCCACCCTCCCTTATAGATGGCCCCTTTCTTATCCCCCCCCTTCCAGATGGCGCCCTCTCTCCTCTCCCTCCCTATAAATGGCCCTTTCTCTCTTCTCCACCCCTTATAGATGGCCCCTTCTCTTCTCCCCCCCTTATAGATGGCCCATTCTCTCTTATCCCCCCTCCCTTATAGATGGCCCCTTCTCTCTTATCCCCCTCCCTTATAGATGGCCCCCTCTCTCTTATCCCCCTCCCTTATAGATGGCCCCCTCTCTCTTATCCCCCTCCCTTATAGATGGCCCCCTCTCTCTTATCCCCCTCCCTTATAGATGGCCCCCTCTCTCTTACCCCCCTCCCTTATAGATGCCCCCCTCTCTCTTATTCCCCTCCCTTATAGATGCCCCCTCTCTTATCCCCCTCCCTTATAGATGCCCCCCTCTCTCTTATCCCCCTCCCTTATAGATGGCCCCCTCCCCCCTCCCTTATAGATGCCCCCCTCTCTCCCCCCCTTTATAGATGGTTCCCTCTACCCCCCTCCCTTATAGATAGTCCCCTCTCTCCCCCCCCCTTTATAGATGGTTCCCTCTCCCCCTCCCTTATAGATAGTCCCCTCTCTCCCCCCCCCCCTTTATAGATGGTCCCCTCTCTCTTATCCTCCTCCCCCCCCCCCCCCCCGTGCAAGTCAGATAAAAAAAAAAAAAAACTTACCTAACAACCGGCTCCCCCGATCGCCTCTTCTTCTCCAGCCTCTGTCTGCCCCCGTCTGATGTGCGGCTGCCGGGGGTGTCGCGTCCTATCCCCGGCAGCGCGCATCATAGAGCTCCCTGTACGCTGGGGATGGGACTTCCGGCACAGGGACGCTCTCTGTACCAGAAGTCACGGCAACAGGGAGCTCTATGATGCGCGCGCTGCCGGGGATAGGACGCGACACCCCCGACAGGGACAGAGCGCCACTGCAGAACATCACTCAGGGGCCCACTGGGCCCCGAAAGTGATGTGCTGCTGCTCTGTAATGTGGGCGGCGCGGCATGGGCCCCCCCGAAGCCTCGGGCGGCTGCCCAAACCGCCCACATTATAATCCGCCATTGCCCCCAGCCCAAACTATACCCGGTGTAACAGAGTATATACCCCCAGCCCAGACTATACCCGGTGTAACAGAGTATATACCCCCAGCCCAGACTATACCCGGTGTAACAGAGTATATACCCCCAGCCCAGACTATACCCGGTGTAACAGAGTATATACCCCCAGCCCAGACTATACCGGGTGTAACAGAGTATATACCCCCAGCCCAGACTATACCCGGTGTAACAGAGTATATACCCCCAGCCCAGACTATACCCGGTGTAACAGAGTATATACCCCCAGCCCAGACTATACCCGGTGTAACAGAGTATATACCCCCAGCCCAGACTATACCCGGTGTATATACCCCCAGCCCAGACTATACCCAGTGTAACAGAGTATATACCCCCAGCCCGGACTATACCCGGTGTAACAGCCTAGACCAGAGTATACCCCGGTGTGTAACATAGCCTAGGCCACACTATACCCCGGGGTGTAACATAGCCTAGGCCGCACTATACCCCGGTGTAACATAGCCTAGGCCAGAGTATACCCCGGGGCCGTAACATAGCCTAGGCCACACTATACCCCGGTGTAACATAGCCTAGGCCACACTATACCCCGGGGCCATAACATAGCCTAGGCCAAACTATACCCCGGGGTGTAACATAGCCTAGGTCAGACTATACCCCGGGGCCGTAACATAGCCTAGGTCAGACTATCCCCCGGGGTGTAACATAGCCTGGGTCAGACTATCCCCCGGGGTGTAACATAGCCTAGGTCAAACTATACCCCAGGATGCAACATAGCCTAGATCAGAGTATACCCCGGGGTGTAACATGCGTCTACACGTGCGGTATAGTGTGGCCTTGGCCAAATATAGAGTTTATCCCCCGGGGTATATTGTGGCCTGGGCTAGACTATACACAGGTTTAGAGTATGGCCTACGGGCTATGTTACACCCCAGAGTATAGTTAGGCCTAGGCTATTTTATACCCGGGGTATAGTGTGGCCTAGGCTGTGGTACACCCCTGGGTATAGTGTGGCCTAGGCTATGTTACACCCGGGGTATACTCTGGCCTAGGCTATGTTACACCCCGGGGTATAGTCTGGTCTAGGCTATGTTACACCCCGGGGTATACTCTGGCCTAGGCTATGTTACACCCGGGGTATAGTGTGGCCTAGGCTATGTTACACCCGGGGTATAGTGTGGCCTAGGCTATGTTACACCCCGGGGTATGGTTTGGTCTAGGCTATGTTACACACTGGGATATGGCTTGGCCTAGGCTATGTTAAACCCTGGGGTATAGTCTGACCTAGGCTATGTTACACCCCGGGTATAGTTTGGCCTAGGCTATGTTACACCCCAGGGTATAGTCTAGCCTAGGCTATGTTACACCCGGGGTATAGTTTGGCCTAGGCCAAATTTTTATCCTAGGTATACTCTCGCCTAGGCCAAACTATACCCGGGTATAATCTGGATGGGGGTTAATCTGACCTCCTACACCGGGTACATATGAGCCCTGAGGTTTGCTGGGAACAATAATCTACTAAATCAGCAGAAGTGGCCTGTAATGTGCGGGGGACATCACTGCTGCCTGGGCTATAGCTGGGTCCTAGCACTGCAGGATATGTTGCTGTGCTTTATCCTGTTGTAGATGGTTTGTGCCCCCCCCCCCCCATCTGCCCCACACATCTGGGTAATAACCGGAGAGCAGGGTATAATGTATAATAATGTTACTATCATGGTTTCTTCTTTGTCATATGAATTCTATGTAGGAGACAGGATTCTGGGCCCATCTATGCCGCACAGGGCACAGATCACCATGTAATTATATTATTATTAATTTATGTATAAATGTGAGATTGTTATTAGTACACGATATATATTCACAGTAACAATTCTCCTTTCCCATCTAGAATATACAGTCAGCTGTGAGCGAGGAGGCCGAGAACCCTGACACCAGGAAGAATGAAATACGGCTTTAATTTTCTGAACATTCCAGAAGCCGAAGCAAACGACTTACATTCCAGGGAACCCTCACAAGGCGACACATGCCCTGGCTTTGGGTAAGACCATTCACACAATTACCTTCTCTTCAAACCTTAACAATCTGCCGTGAAATGATCTGCATACCGGACGGCATTAGACGCAGCCCCGATCCGGTGGAAAAGCCAAGGAAACATGGAAAGAAGTGACGGAGTAAGTGACAGGAGAAGCCGCCATCAGCCCAGGAAACATGGAAAGAAGTGACGGAGTAAGTGACAGGAGAAGCTGCCATCAGCCCAGGAAACATGGAAAGAAGCGACGGAGTAAGTGACAGGAGAAGCCGCCATCAGCCCAGGAAACATGGAAAGAAGCGACGGAGTAAGTGACAGGAGAAGCCGCCATCAGCCCAGGAAACATGGAAAGAAGTGACAGAGTAAGTGACAGGAGAAGCCGCCATCAGCCCAGGAAACATGGAAAGAAGTGACGGAGTAAGTGACAGGAGAAGCCGCCATCAGCCCAGGAAACATGGAAAGAAGTGATGGATTAAGAGACAGGAGAAGCCACCATCAGCCCAGGAAACATGGAAAGAAGTGACGGAGTAAGTGACAGGAGAAGCCGCCATCAGCAGAGGAAACATGGAAAGAAGTGACAGAGTAAGTGACAGGAGAAGCCGCCATCAGCGGAGGAAACATGGAAAGAAGTGACGGAGTAAGTGACAGGAGAAGCCGCCATCAGCCCAGGAAACATGGAAAGAAGTGATGGATTAAGAGACAGGAGAAGCCGCCATCAGCCCAGGAAACATGGAAAGAAGTGACAGAGTAAGTGACAGGAGAAGCCGCCATCAGCGGAGGAAACATGGAAAGAAGTGACGGAGTAAGTGACAGGAGAAGCCGCCATCAGGAGCCCAGGAAACATGGAAAGAAGTGACGGAGTAAGTGACAGGAGAAGCCACCTTCAGCGGTGGAAACATGGAAAGAAGTGACGGAGTAAGTGACAGGAGAAGCCGCCATCAGCCCAGGAAACATGGAAAGAAGTGATGGATTAAGAGACAGGAGAAGCCGCCATCAGCCCAGGAAACATGGAAAGAAGTGACGGAGTAAGTGACAGGAGAAGCCGCCATCAGCAGAGGAAACATGGAAAGAAGTGACAGAGTAAGTGACAGGAGAAGCCGCCATCAGCGGTGGAAACATGGAAAGAAGTGACGGAGTAAGTGACAGGAGAAGCCGCCATCAGCCCAGGAAACATGGAAAGAAGTGACGGAGTAAGTGACAGGAGAAGCCGCCATCAGCCCAGGAAACATGGAAAGAAGTGATGGATTAAGAGACAGGAGAAGCCGCCATCAGCCCAGGAAACATGGAAAGAAGTGACAGAGTAAGTGACAGGAGAAGCCGCCATCAGCGGAGGAAACATGGAAAGAAGTGACGGAGTAAGTGACAGGAGAAGCCGCCATCAGGAGCCCAGGAAACATGGAAAGAAGTGACGGAGTAAGTGACAGGAGAAGCCACCTTCAGCGGTGGAAACATGGAAAGAAGTGACGGAGTAAGTGACAGGAGAAGCCGCCATCAGCCCAGGAAACATGGAAAGAAGTGATGGATTAAGAGACAGGAGAAGCCGCCATCAGCCCAGGAAACATGGAAAGAAGTGACGGAGTAAGTGACAGGAGAAGCCGCCATCAGCCCAGGAAACATGGAAAGAAGTGACGGAGTAAGTGACAGGAGAAGCCGCCATCAGCAGAGGAAACATGGAAAGAAGTGACGGAGTAAGTGACAGGAGAAGCTGCCATCAGCCCAGAAAACATGGAAAGAAGTGACTGAGTAAGTGACAGGAGAAGCCGCCATCAGCCCAGGAAACATGGAAAGAAGCGACGGAGTAAGTGACAGGAGAAGCCGCCATCAGCCCAGGAAACATGGAAAGAAGCGACGGAGTAAGTGACAGGAGAAGCCGCCATCAGCCCAGGAAACATGGAAAGAAGTGACGGAGTAAGTGACAGAAGAAGCCGCCATCAGCCCAGGAAACATGGAAAGAAGCGACGGAGTAAGTGACAGGAGAAGCTGCCATCATCCGAGGAAACATGGAAAGAAGTGACGGAGTAAGTGACAGGAGAAGCCGCCATCATCCGAGGAAACATGGAAAGAAGTGACGGAGTAAGTGACAGGAGAAGCCGCCATCAGCCCAGGAAACATGGAAAGAAGCTACGGAGTAAGTGACAGAAGAAGCCGCCATCATCCGAGGAAACATGGAAAGAAGCGACGGAGTAAGTGACAGGAGAAGCCGCCATGAGTGGAGGACGACTGAGGGTAAACTACTGTATGTTATCAATACAATCTGACAGGGTAACGGTGATGGAGCGTACCTACAGGTTCCTTGTGTTGTCTAATATAATAAGTGAGAAGATTCTGTACGTTCATAGCGAGTCCGGTCCTAAAAGCAGGAAAGCTGGTGAAGAGTATCCATAAGCCCCATCAGTACAGGAGATAGCGTGGGATGTGGGCACCTGGTACTGTCACTTATCGTACTATAGGAGATACGGTAACAGGTGACTGATCCTGAGAGACCGGCCAAAGAAGACGCTGCCGGCTGTCGGTTACAGCGCTCACTAAGGTGAAATCCTAGGTGCATTGCTCCCCGGGAGATACAATATGCAAAAAGCAGTCAGTGGGGCCTCATTTAAGACTTGAAACACAGGACTAGCCAGATATCCCTCCGGGAAGGGCCCAGCTGAGGGGTGGCTCTGGTAAGGAGACCACCAAAACCACCATATTAAGTGGCCCCTTCAGTCAGTATGCAACTCAATTTACAAGCAGGGACAATGACGAGGGGGACACCACAGCCGGGTATCCATCCACAGGCAGCTGTACCGGGGTGTTGCCCCATCAGTCCTGTTTTCCAGACTCTTCCATCAGGCTCTGCAGACTTGTTATTGCAGTACAGGAGATGGCGCGGGACGTGGGCACCTGGTGCTGTCACTTCTGGTAGTTTTATCTGGTACCTCAGTATTTAGCTCCCTGGGTAGCAGTCAGCAGACATAGCATACAGTCATAGAGCCGGCGACACATCTACTAGGTGCACATCCATTCTCTACAACCATAGGTGAGAGATCCCGAGACTTGAAGGAATTTCCGGTATATTCCGCGGGATAAAGCATCATTAAGTTTTGTTCCCACAGAATGAAAATGGCGGCAGCTGTTACAGATATTATTTGCAGCTGTCATTATTAATCAATGCCTTCCGACCAGACAGCGTGCCGCCATATTCCTGTTGCAGGAACGTAACCTTATACTGTAGCTGCACAGGTAATAGGACTGCACAGAGAGGCCTCCGAATGAGCAATAGTGTAGGAAGCCTTCTCAATATAATTCCTACAGGTAATAGAATCCACGTCCTAAACAATACACGACTCAATAACAACGGACGTAACAATAAAAAAAGATACCGAAAAACATTGGACTAAAACAATCAGCACAAACACATTAGATTATATGTAAAAGAAGCGGGACCTGTGACCAACAGAACCATGGCTGGGGTGTAGTGCCCCAATACAGTGGTCCACTGGGTGTTGTGAGCTGTCAGGTGTCACACTCTGGGATGATGGGTGCCATTTTGCACTCTCACCACTTGATGTCTCACTCTCCCTGTTTGTAAGAGCACAGCTGCAGAATGAAGGGTTAACTTCTGAGTTTTGGATTCACTGTTCTGACCAATCACAGATGCAAGTCCCTGATCCACTGCACCACCACTTACAATCTTACAATCTTTTTTCCTTTACTCAGCCCCTGGACAGTTCCTGACATGGACAAAGGTGGCAGCAGAGAGCACTGTGCCAGACTGGAGAGAATACACCATCAGCTGATAAATACTGGAAGACCAGAGATTTTTAAAGAGAAGTAATTTAAAAATCTATATAAGTTTCTGAAACCAGCTGATTTAATTAAACATTTTTTTGCTGTAGTACCTGTTTATTCCCCCCCTGGGGTTAGGGCTATTCCCCCCTGGGATTGAGGCTATTCCCCCCTGGGGGACTTCTAGTATATATACTTTGATCTCTCATTGAGATCTTTGCTGTATAGTTATACAGCAAAGATCAATGAGATCGGCACTCGTTTGCTTTCGGCTGCTGCAGCCGAAAACAAACAAGTGCCGAGCCGGGGACAGCGCCATCTTGGAGCGGTCCCCGGCCGGCTTCAGTAACGGAGATCGTCCCGGAGGAGCGATCTCCGCCACTAGACACCAGGGAAATGCTGCATCCGGTAATCGGATGCAGCTGTCATGTTTGACAGCTGCATCTGATTACTGTATTAGCGGGCACGGTGATCGGACCGTGCCCGCTAATACCCGCGGTCCCGGGCTACACGAGGCACCCGAAACCACGGCGGTTCACAGCGGGGTCGCCGCGCGGCCCCGCTCTGAACACCCGCACGAGGATGTACAGTTACGTCCTCGTGCGGGAAAGGGTTAAAGTATTGTATTGCCCCCCAAAAGTTATACAAATCCCCAAAATAGACTTATTACGGGAAAGGCTTATTAAGTGCTTTTTTTCCCTGCACTTACTACTGCATCAAGGCTTCACTTCCTGGACAACACGGTGATGTCACTTCCTGGACAACACGGTGGTGTCACTTCCTGGACAACACGGTGGTGTCACTTCCTGGACAACACGGTGGTGTCACTTCCTGGACAACACGGTGATGTCACTTCCTGGACAACACGGTGATGTCACTTCCTGGACAACACTGTGATGTCACTTCCTGGACAACACTGTGATGTCACTTCCTGGACAACACGGTGATGTCACTTCCTGGACAACACGGTGATGTCACTTCCTGGACAACACGGTGATATCTAGAGTTGAGCGAACCAGGTTCGGGTTCGAGTCCATCCGAACCCGAACTTTCGGCATTCGATTAGCATGGGCTGCTGAACTTGGATAAAGCTCTAAGGTTGTCTGGAAAACATGGATACAGCCAATGACTATATCCACATAGCCTTAGGGTTTTTATCCAACTTCAGCAGCCACCGCTAAATGCCGAAACTTCGGGTTTGCATGGACTCTAGCATGCTCGAGGTTCGCTCATCTCTAGTGATGTCACTTCCTTAATAAAATGGTGATGTCACTTACTGGATTACATGGTGATGTCACTACTCCCAGAGCTGTGTGGGCTGTGGCTCCTAGAGAGGGACACTGAGGGACACAGGGGACTGGAGGGACACTAAGCATCACCCCTGCCATCATCCTCTCCAGCAGCCACAGCCCGCACTGGGAGTCGGGTTATGACATCACCATTTTATCCAGGAAGTGACATCACCATGTAATTCACAAGGTGACATAACCGTGTTATCCAGGAAGTGACATCACTGTGTTATCCAGGAAGTGACATCGCCATGTTATCTAGGAAGTGACATCACTGTGTTATCCAGGAAGTGAAGCCTTGATGCAGTAGTAAGTGCAGGAAAAAAGCTCTTTATAAACATTTCCCGTAATAAGTCTATACTGGGGATTTGTGTAACTTTTAGGGGGCAATAAAATACTTTAATAAAAGTTTTCCCTGAACTTCTCCTTTAAGTTTCACCAATTTAATTTTCAAACAGTTTTCTTTTTTATTTATAAATGGAATGAGCTGAAATACAAGATATAGCGGTTACTGAATCTACCTAATAATCCGAGCCCTACTAATGCGGGATGTCTGTCATACAGACACTGCATTGATATTGCGTCCGGTACTGCAGTGGCCAGCATAGAAGGTGCAGATCTCGCCGTTATATTATTGCCGTTATAGTTTTCTGGTTTTGGCTAAACATACTGAATATTGACCCATAAAACTGACCAAATCTGTAGGTGAGAAAGCAGCGAGTAAATGGGTGAAGAATCTCGGCAGGTTACCTGGTTATAAGAACGGCAGCGTCTACGGCCGAATACTCCTCGCTCCAGCTCTCGGACATCTCCATGTGGACGTCGTTCTTCTTTCCAAACTCATCGAGCTGCCACTTACAGAAGCTTTCCAGCATTTTCTCTCCATGGTGTCCGATATACATATCAGCCTGTAGGAGCAGGCAACAAAATAACAGCAAAAAACGTCCAGAAAATCAGTCTGATATAACGCTGCCACTAAGCAGACTCATCTCCAGCCGCCCGTGTGCACGGAGGGACATTATAAGATAAAAGAAAACTGTGCACATAGACCTCAGGGTCAGCGCACACACAGTATGCTACGACTGATCATAAGTAGTGACTCTGAAATTCTGCCGTTAGGCTATGGTCTCACACTGATCCTCTAGGCCAACCTTGTCTACGCCAGAGATCCTTCTCCACAGTGCTCTCTGCTGCCACCTCTGTCCATGTCAGGAACTGTCCAGAGCAGGAGAGGTTTCTATGGGGATTTGCTGCTGCTCTGGACAGTTCCTGACATGGACAGAGGTGGCAGCAGAGAGCACTGTGTCAGACTGGAGAGAATACACCACTTCCTGCAGGACATACAGCAGCTGATAAGTACTCAAAGACTGGAGATTTTTTAATTGAAGTAAATAACACATCTATATAACTTTCTGACACCAGTTGATTTGTAAGAGAAAAACAAATCACATGAGTACCCCTTTAAATGTGTTAATTAATGATTGATTAATACCTTGTGAGAACATAGCCCTATGGGATACATGACTTCCGGATATTTCTCTCGTCTTCCGGGATCACTTACCGGCGTTTCATGGAGAAGAATCAGCTTTGTCACCCGCAGATTCATTTGTACTCCAAGACTTTTGTGCTGAAACAGATTATATACCTGGAAGACAGAGAGCCGTCACTAGAGATTATATACCTGTCAGACAGAGAGCCGTCACTAGAGATTATATACCTGTCAGACAGAGAGCCGTCACTAGAGATTATATACCTGTCAGACAGAGAGCCGTCACTAGAGATTATATACCTGTCAGAGAGAGAGAGCCGTCACTAGAGATTATATACCTGGAAGACAGAGAGCCGTCACTAGAGATTATATACCTGGAAGACAGAGAGCCGTCACTAGAGATTATATACCTGGAAGACAGAGAGCCGTCACTAGAGATTATATACCTGTCAGAGAGAGAGAGCCGTCACTAGAGATTATATACCTGTCAGAGAGAGAGAGCCGTCACTAGAGATTATATACCTGGAAGACAGAGAGCCGTCACTAGAGATTATATACCTGTCAGACAGAGAGCCGTCACTAGAGATTATATACCTGTCAGACAGAGAGCCGTCACTAGAGATTATATACCTGTCAGACAGAGAGCCGTCACTAGAGATTATATACCTGTCAGACAGAGAGCTGTCACTAGAGATTATATACCCTGTCAGACAGAGAGCCGTCACTAGAGATTATATACCTGTCAGACAGAGAGCCGTCACTAGAGATTATATACCTGTCAGACAGAGAGCCGTCACTAGAGATTATATACCTGGAAGACAGAGAGCCGTCACTAGAGATTATATACCTGTCAGACAGAGAGCCGTCACTAGAGATTATATACCTGTCAGACAGAGAGCCGTCACTAGAGATTATATACCTGTCAGACAGAGAGCCGTCACTACAGATTATATACCTGTCAGACAGAGAGCCGTCACTACAGATTATATACCTGTCAGACAGAGAGCCGTCACTAGAGATTATATACCTGTCAGACAGAGAGCCGTCACTAGAGATTATATACCTGTCAGACAGAGAGCCGTCACTAGAGATTATATACCTGTCAGACAGAGAGCCGTCACTAGAGATTATATACCTGTCAGACAGAGAGCCGTCACTAGAGATTATATACCTGGAAGACAGAGAGCCGTCACTAGAGATTATATACCTGTCAGACAGAGAGCCGTCACTAGAGATTATATACCTGTCAGACAGAGAGCCGTCACTAGAGATTATATACCTGTCAGACAGAGAGCCGTCACTAGAGATTATATACCTGTCAGAGAGAGAGAGAGAGCCGTCACTAGAGATTATATACCTGTCAGACAGAGAGCCGTCACTAGAGATTATATACCCTGTCAGACAGAGAGCCGTCACTAGAGATTATATACCTGTCAGACAGAGAGTTGTCACTAGAGATTATATACCTGTCAGACAGATTATATACCTGTCAGAGAGAGAGAGAGAGCCGTCACTAGAGATTATATACCTGTCAGACAGAGAGCCGTCACTAGAGATTATATACCTGTCAGACAGAGAGCCGTCACTAGAGATTATATACCTGTCAGACAGAGAGCAGTCACTAGAGATTATATACCTGTCAGACAGAGAGCAGTCACTAGAGATTATATACCTGTCAGACAGATTATATACCTGTCATGCAGTTAGGAGAGAGAAGAACCGGTGGAACTGGTTATAACTGTATGCAGGGGCATAGCTAGGATTCATGGGGCCCCATAGCAAAAAACTGTACGGGGCCCCATGAATCCTGTACGCTCCCCCCCCCCCTCGCCAAACACAGACAATGACGCACATATACACACACACACACAGGCACCATTATCATATATACAGATACGCCACTGACATACACACATACATACGCTGTAATGTGATGACACTAGTGCTGATGTATACACCATGAGTAGACTGTATACAGGGAAATCATCTCAGTGTAATAAGAAATACTCAACCAGAAATAAAAGAAAATGCAGCAGATATTAGTGGTGGGTTCTTTTATTAGAGCCCAACATTAATAGAAGCTGCTGCAGAACATCTTTGGGAGCAAACCTGTCAATCACTTGAGACACACCTGACATACACAAACACACACATATACACCAGTGCTACAGACATTACTGACATACACACACACACATATACACCAGTGCTACAGACACTACTGACATACAGTACACACACACACACACACATATACACCAGTGCTACAGACACTACTGACATACAGTACACACACACACACACATATACACCAGTGCTACAGACACTACTGACATACAGTACACACACACACACACACATATAGCCACAGATAAATACACACACTGACATATACATATACCCACAGATACATATATACACACAGTCACACACTGACATATACATATACCCACAGATACATATATACACACACTGACATATACATATACCCACAGATACATATATACAAACACTGACATATACATATACCCACAGATACATATATACACACACTGACATATACATATACCCACAGATACATATATACACACACTGACATATACATATACCCACAGATACATATATACACTCACTGACACACATACACAGCACTTACAGCTCTCAGGCTTCCCCCCTCCTCCTCCTCCTGTAGTCCGGGCGGATCTTCACATAGAAGTATTCAGGACCTTTGGGTCATGTGACCATAAGGTCCTTGATCCCTCTCCTGTGCCGTGCAGGACCTGGCAGCTCCTGCTCCTCTGTTCAGCCCGCTCACCCGGCACAACAGTGAGGGGGCTGAACAGTGCAGTGGCGGGTCCCTCTTCCTCTCTGGACCCCTGGGGGTACAGTGGTTGGATGTCAGTGTCAGTACCTACCATGAAGGCAGGATAGGCTTCCTCGGGCCCCCTTCCTGCAGGGGCCCCATAGCAGTTGCCTTCCCTGCCTTCATGGTAGCTAGGCCACTGACTGTATGTCTTAAAGGGGTTGTCTGGGCAGAGGGAGGAGGGGAAGAGGTTGATGGGGCTGCAGGAAATGTATCCTCACTGTCCCCCAGTGCTGGCCGTCTCCGCAGCCCCCGCTCTCTGATACTGGTGCTCAGCTACATGACGCTAAGGGTTATATTCAGTTCATTATATTCAGGTGTGTGGTTCAAGGTTTAGGTGTATCTTGTATACTGTGTCTGACTTCGGACCCTAACAATGCCCCCCCCTCCCCGCCCCCCTAACCAGGGCATTATGTGATGTCTCACTAGGGGTGTTACAGTTATATACACCCTTCGCAAAAGTCTTTACTTTGTCTTTACTTTACTTTTTGTATTCTTATCATGGTAAAAGTAGTACCAAGTCTGTGATTATTAACCACCACCGACACAGCACACACCGCAACCTTGGGGCACTTCCCCTTTCTGTGGGTGGCGGATCCTACTATCCGGAAGGGTCATTAGACCACTCTGGCCATCCGTGACTACATCATCTGTGACATAACCCCAAGGTACCCAGTAACAACCCGGACTGATATAATAAAAGCAGTAGTGCCATCACACCTGTGTGCCCACCCGGCACTGGCATCACATGACAACATCTCAAGGTCCGGCTGTATCTCAGCCATCGACCATAGAAGTGGCATCACACTACAACACCTAGAAAGTGACCGGCTGATCCTCGGATATAACATCAGACCGGGGGTACACCACAATGACATAAAGAGCAGGAAAGAGACCCTGTAGGTGGAATCACAAAGAATAGCAATGTGAGAAGCAGAAAGGGAGAGCCGACCGCACCACCCCCCTGCCTGACCAGGACATGACATATAGGACAGGAAAGAGACCATGTAGAAGAAATTACAAAGAATAGCAATGTGAGAAGCAGAAAGGGAGAGCCGACCGCTGCCACCAAATATTGGGCTAGATCTCCTGCTCTTACATAGTCATTGACTGGTAAAAACCTGAGACATTTGGAGAAATTGCTAGAAAACACTGGAGCTTGGTTACCATGTTGAGGATGGTGAGAATAAACTTCCTGGTGGCCTCTGAGCCGTGGTAGGAAACCATGGCAGGGTCGGCCACCACCACCGTTTCGATGTTGTATTCTTGGCTTTGTTTATATGAATAGCGCTTTCCTCTTCCGGTTTCAGTCACTTTATGGGTTTTTGTTCTTCTTTTATCTAGAGAATAAAAAGGTTAAACGTCTGTTTATATTACGTCCCCAATTATCTGCTGGAAAATGGGAGAAACCTAGAAATTATAGGTAAGATTTTTCACGCCATTTGACCACTGAATGTGACTGTATAGACTTACTGGAGCTCCAAGGACGGGGGTGGGGGGTGTTTACTTGTTTATTATTTTCTCCCCCCGGGTCTGTCCGGTAGACTCGGATATTGAGATGGAGTCAGTATCTTCCATGTTATAGAGTGGAGGATCAAATCTCATCAATGATCTCACGGCGACTATTATAGCCTCCTATTCCAATAGTCCCCATCCTCCCCCACAGATGACGGCAGCAATACCTCTATATATGCTAGTGATAAGTCTACACACGGCCCTATACAGAATACACTCAGAATATGGACAGAATGTGCACATAATACACCCACAATACGAATACACCCAGAATATGGACAGAATATGCACATAATACACCCACAATGCTAATACACCCAGAATATGGACAGAATACGCACAGAATACACACAGAATACACCCACAATACGAATACACCCAGAATACGCACAGAATACACCCAGAATATGGACAGAATATGCACATAATACACCCACAATATGAATACACCCAGAATACGCACAGAATACACACAGAATACACCCAGAATATGCACATAATACACCCACAATACGAATACACCCAGAATATGGACAGAATATGCACATAATACACCCACAATGCTAATACACCCAGAATATGGACAGAATACGCACAGAATACACACAGAATACACCCACAATACGAATACACCCAGAATACGCACAGAATACACCCAGAATATGGACAGAATATGCACATAATACACCCACAATATGAATACACCCAGAATACGCACAGAATACACACAGAATACACCCAGAATATGCACATAATACACCCACAATACGAATACACCCAGAATACGCACAGAATACACACAGAATACGCACAGAATACACCCAGAATACACACAGAATACGCACAGAATACATACAGAATACGCACAGAATACGCCCAGAATACGCACAGAATATGCACATAATACACCCAGAATATGGACAGAATATGCACATAATACACCCACAATATGAATACACCCAGAATACGCACAGAATACACACAGAATACACCCAGAATATGCACATAATACACCCACAATACGAATACACCCAGAATACGCACAGAATACACACAGAATACGCACAGAATACATACAGAATACGCACAGAATACGCCCAGAATATGCACAGAATACACCCAGAATACGAATACACCCAGAATACGCACAGAATACACCCAGAATATGGACAGAATATGCACATAATACACCCACAATATGAATACACCCAGAATACGCACAGAATACACCCAGAATAGACCCAGAATATGGACAGAATATGCACATAATACACCCAGAATACGCACAGAATACACCCAGAATATGCACATAATACACCCACAATACGAATACACACAGAATACGCACAGAATACATCCAGAATACGCACAGAATACACCCAGAATATGCACAGAATACACCCAGAATATGCACAGAATACACCCAGAATATGGACAGAATATGCACATAATACACCCACAATACGAATACACACAGAATACGCACAGAATACACCCAGAATACACACAGAATACACACAGAATACGCACAGAATACACCCAGAATATGCACAGAATACACCCAGAATACGCACAGAATACACCCAGAATATGCACAGAATACACCCAGAATACACCCAGAATAAGCACAGAATACACCCAGAATACGCACAGAATACACCCAGAATATGGACAGAATATGCACATAATACACCCACAATACGAATACACACAGAATACATCCAGAATACGCACAGAATACACCCAGAATATGCACAGAATACACCCAGAATATGGACAGAATATGCACATAATAAACCCACAATACGAATACACCCAGAATACGCACAGAATACACCCAGAATACGCACAGAATACACCCAGAATACGCACAGAATACACCCAGAATACACCCAGAATACACACAGAATACACCCAGAATACGCACAGAATACACCCAGAATACGCACAGAATACACGCAGAATACGCACAGAATACACCCAGAATATGCACAGAATACACCCAGAATACACCCAGAATAAGCACAGAATACACCCAGAATACGCACAGAATCCACCCAGAATATGGACAGAATATGCACATAATACACCCACAATACGAATACACCCAGAATACACACAGAATACATCCAGAATACGCACAGAATACACCCACAATACGCACAGAATACACCCAGAATACGAATACACCCAGAATACGCACAGAATGCACCCAGAATACGCACAGAATACACCCAGAATACACCCAGAATATGGACAGAATATGCACATAATACACCCACAATACGAATACACCCAGAATACACACAGAATACACCCCGAATACACCCAGAATACACCCAGAATACACCCAGAATACGCACAGAATACACCCAGAATAAGCACAGAATACACCCAGAATACGCACAGAATACACCCAGAATACACCCAGAATATGGACAGAATATGCACATAATACACCCACAATATGAATACACCCAGAATACGCACAGAATACACCCAGAATATGCACATAATACACCCACAATACGAATACACACAGAATACATCCAGAATACGCACAGAATACACCCAGAATATGCACAGAATACACCCAGAATATGGACAGAATATGCACATAATACACCCACAATACGAATACACCCAGAATACGCACAGAATACACCCAGAATACGCACAGAATACACCCAGAATACACCCAGAATACACCCAGAATACGCACAGAATACGCACAGAATACACCCAGAATACACCCAGAATACGCACAGAATACGCACAGAATACACCCAGAATACGCACAGAATACACCCAGAATACACCCAGAATACGCACAGAATACACCCAGAATACGCACAGAATACACCCAGAATACACACAGAATACACCCAGAATACGCACAGAATACGCCCAGTATACGCACAGAATACGCACAGAATACGCACAGAATACACCCAGAATACACCCAGAATACACCCAGAATACGCACAGAATACACCCAGAATACACCCAGACAGGGCCGGTTTTAAACTAGATAGGGGCCCTGGGCAAAGTTGAAGGTGGGGCCCCAAATGCTGAAATATTTTAGCAACAATTTAAGGTCCCCATACACCCAGAATACGCACAGAATACACCCAGAATATGGACAGAATATGCACATAATACACCCACAATACGAATACACACAGAATACATCCAGAATACGCACAGAATACACCCAGAATACACCCAGACAGGGCCGGTTTTAAACTAGATAGGGGCCCTGGGCAAAGTTGAAGGTGGGGCCCCAAATGCTGAAATATTTTAGCAACAATTTAAGGTCCCCATACACCCAGAATACGCACAGAATACACCCAGAATATGGACAGAATATGCACATAATACACCCACAATACGAATACACCCAGAATACGCACAGAATACACCCAGAATACGCACAGAATACGCACAGAATACGCCCAGAATACACCCAGAATACGCACAGAATACACCCAGAATACACCCAGAATACACCCAGAATACGCACAGAATACGCACAGAATACACACAGAATACACACAGAATACACCCAGAATACACACAGAATACACACAGAATACACCCAGAATACACCCAGAATACGCACAGAATACACCCAGAATACACCCAGAATACACCCAGAATACACCCAGAATACACCCAGAATACACCCAGAATACACACAGAATACGCACAGAATACACCCAGAATACACCCAGAATACGCACAGAATACGCACAGAATACGCACAGAATACGCACAGAATACGCACAGAATACACACAGAATACACACAGAATACGCACAGAATACACCCAGACAGGGCCGGTTTTAAACTAGATAGGGGCCCTGGGCAAAGTTGAAGGTGGGGCCCCAAATGCTGAAATATTTTAGCAACAATTTAAGGTCCCCATACATGTTACTCTTTTGTTGCTGGTACCTGTTGCTCCTGGTGGGTTTGGCCATCAGCGTAAGGTGTATGGGGCTCTCTGGACAGTCCTCTGACAGATGATATCAGTGGACATAGGGGGTCGGGCTTGATGGAAAATCAACGCCCAACCTCTTTGTTCTCAGAGAGATAAGCCGCCATCAGATCTGTATGGCTATGGCTTTCCCCTCTCATAGAGAACACAGGAACACTCAGATGTGCTAAATTTCTGTGTATGGGGAGGATGGGACCGGATGGGAGAGATAATTGTCAGCTGAAGGATTGTTCAGCCAGCAGTTATTGGAAGTGTACGGCCACTTTTAAGGCCGTATTACACGGCCTGATATTCCGCAGAAGTGAGCGCCAATCTGGTAGAATGGAGCTCGCTTAGAGAGCCTACTACAGCAAAAGCTATGGAGGAGATTTATCAAACTGGTGTAAAGAAGAATTGGCTCAGTTGCCCCTAGCAACCAATCAGATTCCACCTACTTAGAATCTGAGTGATGAAAGGTGGAATCTGATTGGTTGCTAGGGGCAACTGTGCCAGTTTCACTTTACACTATGTTTGATAAATCTCCCCCTATGTGTATATATACAGTATATCATTAGTGATGTGTGTGCAATCCTTGCTGTATATAGTAAACAATAAAGATATATACTACCTGATCACGTTCCCCGGTGTCCTCAGGCCATGTCTGTGATATATACTACCTGATCACGTTCCCCGGTGTCCTCAGGCCTTGTCTGTGATATATACTACCTGATCACGTTCCCCGGTGTCCTCAGGCCTTGTCTGTGATATATACTACCTGATCACGTTCCCCGGTGTCCTCAGGCCATGTCTGTGATATATACTACCTGATCACGTTCCCCAGTGTCCTCAGGCCATGTCTGTGATATATACTACCTGATCACGTTCCCCGGTGTCCTCAGGCCATGTCTGTGATATATACTACCTGATCACGTTCCCCAGTGTCCTCAGGTCATGTCTGTGATATATACTACCTGATCATGTTCCCCGGTGTCCTCAGGCCATGTCTGTGATATATACTACCTGATCATGTTCCCCGGTGTCCTCAGGCCTTGTCTGTGATATATACTACCTGATCATGTTCCCCGGTGTCCTCAGGCCTTGTCTGTGATATATACTACCTGATCACGTTCCCCGGTGTCCTCAGGCCTTGTCTGTGATATATACTACCTGATCATGTTCCCCGGTGTCCTCAGGCCTTGTCTGTGATATATACTACCTGATCATGCTCCCCAGTGTCCTCACAGAGCGATATAGTCCCATTCGGACAATTTTCGCTCCATGTATTAGGGCCCTTACTCAGTTCAGAAGGTTACATGCCGGGACTGCCGCTATATGCCGGGACTGCCGCTACATGCCAGGACTGCAGCTAGTGGTGTAAACACAAGAACTATTTATATGAATTGCTTTAAAAAAATAAAATAAAAAAATCACTATAATCAGAACCAAATCTTACCTCCATACCGTTATTGAAGAAAACACACTATATATAGGCCAATATTACCACCATAAAGTGACCGCCCCATAATGACTCTATATACACTATATACAGACCAATATTACCGCTATAGACTGACCACTGTATAATGAATGACTCTATATACACTGTATACATACGAATATTATGTGGCGGTCACTATGGCTGTACTATTGGTCTGTATACAGTGTATATATAGAGTCATTATGTGGCAGTCAATCTATGGCAGTAATGACTATATATACATTATATACAGACCAATATTACGGCCATAGACTGACCACTGTATAATGACTCTATATACACTGTATGCAGACCAATATTATGTGGCGATATACAGACCAATGTTACCGTCATAGACTGACCACCACATAATGACTCTATATACACACTATATACAGACCAATATTACCGCCATAGATTGACCACTGCATAATGACTCTGTATGCAGACCAATATTATGTGGCGATCACTCTATGGCTATACTATTGGTCTGTATATAGTGTGTATATAGAGTCATTATGTGGTGGTCACTGTATGGCGGTAATATTGGTCTGTATATAGTGTCATTATGTGGCAGTCAATCTATGGCAGTAATGACTCTATATACGCTATATACAGACCAATATTAATGCCAAAGAGTGACCACTGCATAATGACACTATATACAGATCAATATTACCGCCATACCGTGACCACTGCATAATGACACTATATACAGACCAATATTACCGCCATACCGTGACCACTGCATAATGACACTATATACAGACCAATATTACCGCCATACAGTGACCACCACCTAAGGACTGAATACCACCTTATTTTTTTCTCAATAAAATACACTGTATTGCCTTATACACATAGGAGCTGCAGCCAATCAGCGGCCTCAGTGGTCACCGGCAGCAATTACATAGGACACACACACACCATTATATATATATATACACACACACACACACACACCATTATATATATATACACACACTCACACACCCATGAAAACACATTATACAGATACAAACCACCCAGTCCACACACTATACACAGGACATGTAACACACACTACATTCATGCATTATACACCTACATTCATACACATTACACACTACATATACAGTATACTTACTCCCTCTAGCATGCTGGGTGTAGTGGTGCATCTCCCTCATGTTCCTTGCAGCAGGCTGTCATCCTCACCCAGCAGCCCTCTCCTCCATCGTCCCGACAGCTCCACACCAGAGCAGGAAGTCATGTGCAGTGAGAGGAGCTGGAGGGAGGGGGAGGGGGAGCAGACACCGAGCCCAGCGTCCTGCAGCCTCTGTGTGACCCCTGATAGCAGCAGCCGGGGATCACTGCCAGACGCTGGAGGACGCTGTCTGTGCTCTCCTCTCCACTGGAACTGCGGTAGGGGGCCCCTGGGGGATGGGGGCCCTGGGCATTTGCCCTGCTTGCCCCCCCCCCCCCCCTAACGCCGGCCCTGCACCCAGAATACACCCAGAATACGCACAGAATACACCCAGAATACGCACAGAATACACCCAGAATACGAATACACCCAGAATACACCCAGAATACGCACAGAATACACCCAGAATACGAATACACCCAGAATACGCACAGAATACGCACAGAATACGCACAGAATAAACCCAGAATACGCACAAAATACACCCAGAATACGCACAGAATACGAATACACCCAGAATATGCACAGAATACGCACAGAATACACCCAGAATACACCCAGAATACACCCAGAATACGCACAGAATACACCCAGAATACACCCAGAATACACCCAGAATATGCACATAATACACCCAGAATACACACAGGAGTCAACACCCCAAACTATAACCAAGTCCTTAAATGCATTGTACCCCAGCAAAATTGTAGGACAGCAATAGTTTCCCACAGAATAGAGATGAGCATATCCCGAGCACGCTGGGGTCCGTCCAAACCTGTGTACAGCGTGTTATTACCAGTTTATCAAGCAGGCGGTTATAGGGCTCCCGGCCGGACAGCATCGGGTAACCAAGATGGTGCTCTGCCTCATATAGACAATCTCCCAATCTTGTTGCACGGTATGATGAAGATGCGGCACTCACCATAAAGTCTTACGCCCCTAAACCTGTAGGATGTGTAGAGACTATTGTAGATCTATAATAACAGGTGGAGGGTCATTACTAGTGTCCATAACAGCGACTCCAATGTACTGCGTTCTGCAGGGCAAGAACTGGTTGAATTACCCCGATGTGTGTCTTTTGCTTCAGAGAGAAGCGCGCTGGAATATCCAAACAGATGCGCTCTGCCCACTCGGCCCGCACATCCGTAACAACCTTAGTGTCTTTTTGTGATGCACTGTAATAAGTATATTATGCTCTCGAGTTGTTTTATTTATTGGTGTACTGTCACTTTAAATGTTGTTATATGTATGCAGTTTTGTTACAATGTCTGTACTGAAGTGTATTTCTATAGTACGTATGGACGTGATGACGGACCACTTGGCCGTTGTTGTGCACACACATGTGAAATGGTCGTCACTTTAGTGGAGCACACCAGCATCTATGTTGTAACCTGCTGAGCACCAGGGTTTATTTTGTGAAGATTTATGGTGAGTGCCGCATCTTCATTCTACCTTGTAACAACACATTCTTCCCTGTATCCCACTACGCTGTCAGTGCATTATAATCCAGGCTCCAGGTATCTGCTACGTCTATAGTCTCATCTCACGTCCCTACACAAAGAGCAAGAACACAAAGGCCTCAGACATGAATCCGGGTCACTCACCTGCGGCTCCTTCACTTACAGCTTAGTATTTGCTTTATGTTTCGACCTGACTTGTGAGGTTGACGCATTCCGACCTTTAACCTCCCCTCTTGCTTGTTATATATGTGCTACTTTTATGGTAAAGCTGCCCAGAGTGACAGCAGCCGCCAGCCCTAAATAACTGCAGACGGCTCTGGCAGCCGCTTATAGTGCAAACTATTTCACATTCACATTTGAACCCAAGACGCCGGATCCTTCTACCCCCCCCCCCCCCCCCCCCCCCCCCCCCCCCCACACACATTATCAGATCTGGCCAGTATATATATATATATATATATATGTTCTGTATGTGTGCTGTTCTCCTCACTTATCTGTATGTTATTCAGATGTTTTATAACTGCATTGTTTACATTCATTCCTTGTTGTATTCATTACATGTATTCTTGTTGTGCTGCCATCTGCTGGCCAAGAGTTTAGACTCCCCTCCATTTTCGCATTTTTTGGTTCGTCCCTCAGTGGGTGTGTCTTATAGCCCAGTCTCCACGTCACTTCCTGTAGCAGGCATTCTTCATCCTGCTTCTGACTGGAGAAGTAGTGCTTGCTTGGGCTTATCAGAGTCATAATCTTCTGACCAGAAATTACAAGTGTCAGCAAGGTATCTTCTAGGAAAGCAGCAACAGCCCAATATAACTACTATACCGCATCTGTGACTAAGCTGTATGTGAAGTTATTAAACTACGTTCTGCTCAATTTCCTACTCTACCTGACGCTTATTCTGGTTCCTGTCTGCCTCATATGCTGGAATACAAGGTAGGAATCTCCAGTCAGGCCCACTAGTCAGATAAACCTTCACTCGCCGCATGTGGGGACAGAACAGTCAGAAGATTCACTTAAAAAGCCCAAAATCACAGCTAGAAATTGCCTGTAACCCAGATCAGTCAGAGGTCTCCATAGCAACAAGCACATGGTCAGCTAATCTGAGACAGCACGTCTGGACAGGCCTCAGGACAAGCACAGTGTGTGTCTGCTGTATTCTACACCTGCATAGAAGTCTTCCACAAAGCATCCCAAGCTGTTTCTCATATCTTACATGAACCTTTCACCACTCAGTAGAAGCACAGTTTGTGTGTGAAGCTCCCTCAGACCATACCCCTCCTAAGAGACTTGCTGCATACTACCTCCCGTTGGTCTGACCACCCAGACTTGAAAACCCCACAAATCACTCAAATAACGCTGGGAATCATATCGGGGTGTCCTAAAGAAGCTGTGCTGCGATTTTCAGACCCCAATTCCAAAGTTAATTTTCTTAAAGAGACAGTACACTTTAAATCAAAATGGCCGAAAAGCATCCCGAGCAACTCCCCAGTGATAAAACACAGCAAGGACAAGTCGATAGTGATGATTTGGAACAGCAGGAAGCAGGACTCACACTTCCAACAGACCAAGTTGTCCGACCAAGACGCTCTCTCAAACCGACACTAAAAGTAATTGAAAATTATCATACTGCTAAAAATGAGCTCTGTGATGACCTGGAAGAGAGATGGGAACGAGTTACCTCCCTCATGGCAAGTTTTCAATCCTTCAAGGGTGACGCAGAGAGTCAACAAGATGCTGTTGCACGGCTGAATACAGAGCATGAAAGATATAAGAGACTGTTTGCAAAGTATATTACCTTCTTAAAAGCCTCTAATATCGATGAAGCCTTAACAGAGCTGATCAAGGCAGAATCATCAGAAATAGAAAGAGACGCCATGGTGCAGAATGCTAAAGATAAAGCGGAGCTCCGTATCTCTCATCTACAAGAGACTAGATTGCACAGATCAAATTCATCTAAACGTTCATCACGGTCATACAGATCCTCGTGCTCAAGAAGCTCAGTCCTGAGTGACAGAATACTAGAGGCCCGCATAGATGCAGAGCAATCCAAAATAAGACGTGCCTTCAGAGGAAAAGAAGTAATGGCAGAGGCTCAGATAAAGATTCTTCAAACAGAGATGGAAGAGGAAATTGCATTGGCCAAAGTAAAAGTACTTGAGCAAGCAATGAGCCAAAGTCTCGGTCCAGTTTGCTTGCCACAAGAAACAGACAATCCTGTTGATCGCACCAATGACTATGTGCTGAATCAGTTACCTGCGGCCCCCCCTATTTCTAGCACCATTCAAGCTGACAACACTGAAATCTCCAAGTCAGCTCTACCTGCAGCTACGGTGCCACCTATAGCACCCGCACGAACTGATGATCGTCACCCAGATGTGCCTTCTCAAGGACAACTATCACAGGAAGATGGTTACCGAGTGTTTTCTGGCCTAGTCGCGCAGCACAAGCAGCGGTCGTCAGAACTTATAGAGGCTAAACCACAGCTCAACCCTGCAGCGACATCATTCTACCCTGGAACATCTCACCCTTTCACGCCAACCAACCCATACGCCCAAGGGGTACAACGAGTTGACACGGCAACAAGAAGTGAGAAAACAGATATATCTGAGTTCGCAAGGTACATGGTTAGCAGGGAGCTGATCAACACCAGTCTCTCCAAATTTGACGACCACGCAGAGAGCTACAGAGCCTGGAAAGCAACCTTCAAAGCTGCCATCGCCAACCTCAACCTTACCGCAGAGCAGGAGCTTGATCTCATGGTCAAATGGCTGGGCCCTGGCTCTACAAATCGCATCAAGAGCTTAAGGACTGTCTATGTGGGACAAGCTGAAGCAGGTCTTGCCGCTGCCCGGCAGAGACTTGAACGTACCTTTGGCAGTGCCGAAGCAATAGAGAAAGCCCTATTCAAGAGACTGCAGAACATCCCAAAGATTAATCTGAAGGAAGTCCACAAGCTTCAGGACTTAAGTGATCTGCTCATGGAACTGGAACTTGCTAAAAGAGATCCTCGTCTATCTGGACTATGCTATCTGGATACCGCCCATGGAGTAAACCCAATCGTCACAAAGCTGCCATATAGTTTGCAGGAGAAGTGGGCAACATCAGTCTCAAGATATAAGAGAGCACATGATGTCACCTTTCCACCATTCATCCACTTCTGCAGGTTCATCGATGAACAGGCCCAGATGAGGAATGACCCCAGTCTTGACTTCCTGGAGCTCAACATTCCAGCTGCATCATCAAGGTATGAAGGTGTCACACAGAAACACAGAGACTTTAAGAGCTGTGCGAGTGTTAGAAAGACTAACCTGCCACCACCTGCAGCATCCACGGGTAAACACCAAACTAACTCATCAAGAGACAAGTCCTTTAATCGTGAATGTCCCATTCATAAAAAACCTCACTCACTAAATAAATGCAGAGGCTTCAGGTCCAAACCCATACAGGAACGCAAGAAAATCCTCACTGAGCTAGGAGTATGTTTCAGATGCTGCGCCTCATTGGAGCATATGGCTAAGGACTGTAAATCTGCCATTAAGTGTGAGGAGTGTCACAGCGACAGACATGTCACGGTTATGCACCTAACCCCACCCACCAGCGATTCATCGGCTGCAGTTACCAGTATTCCCACTACAAGCCATGGCGGGGAGCCTCAGAATCGTGCTAACTCTACCACTGATGTTTCCTGTTCATGCTCGGAGGTATGTGGGGAGAGCCAAAGGGACAAATGTTGTGCCAGAATATGTCTGATCAAGGTTTACCCAGAAGGACAACCAAAAAAGGCTCTAAAAATGTATGCAATCATTGATGACCAGAGCAACCGGTCCCTAGCCGGACCTAAATTCTTTGAAACCTTTGGGATCGAGGGACCCACAAAACCCTATACCTTAAACACCTGCTCAGGCAGCATAGAGACTTGTGGCAGAAGAGCACAGGGATTCACCGCTTCTCCCATCAATGGAGACACAGAGATACCCTTACCTACACTGATTGAATGTGACCAAATACCTGATCACAGGGATGAGATTCCTACCCCAGAAGCTGCATTTCACCAACCACACCTAAGGCACCTGACCAGTGTTATCCCACCCTTGGATATGGACGCTGAAATTCTACTCCTGCTTGGCAGAGACAATCTAAGGGTACACAAAGTGCGTCAGCAGTGTAACGGTCCTGACTATGCCCCATACGCCCAGAGACTGGACTTGGGATGGGTAATCATTGGGAATGTATGCTTGGATCAATCAGGAATTGACTCCTTTAAGACTTACGTGCACAGGGACGGACGCACATCTTGCATCAAGCCGTGCCCTCATCACTATAAAGTCAAAGAGAAACCGCCAGACCTCATACAGCTGCCTGACGTCATTCCCTCCCCCTATGCTGACAACTTGGGGAGATCAGTGTTCCTCACAACGAAGGATGACGATAAAGTAGCATTGTCAGTAGAGGACAGAGACTTTGTCAAGATTATGGACAGTGAATTCTCTAAGGAGGAAACCAATCACTGGGTTTCTCCACTACCGTTCAGAGCATCCAGGGTAAGACTCCCAAACAACCGGGAACAAGCTTTGCAAAGATTTAACTCTCTTCAGCGTTCCCTAAACAGCAAGCCTGAAATGAGAGAACACGTTGTCACGTTTATGGAAAGAATATTCCGGAACAACCATGCAGAACCAGCTCCATCTTTGAAGAAGAACGAGGAGTGCTGGTACTTACCTTCATTCGGAGTATACCATCCCAGAAAACCTAATCAAATTAGGGTTGTATTTGACTCAAGCGCCAAACATCAAGGTGTGTCTCTTAATGACGTCCTTCTCACAGGTCCCAATCTGACAAATAACCTTGTCGGAGTCTTGATGAGGTTCAGAAAAGAGCCTGTTGCCATCACCGCTGATATTGAACAGATGTTCCACTGCTTCATAGTCAGAGAGGACCACAGGAACTTCCTCAGATTTCTGTGGTACAAGGACAATGACACCACCAAGGAGATGATGGAGTACCGCATGAGGGTACATGTATTTGGGAACAGCCCTTCACCTGCTGTAGCGACTTATGGCCTTCGCAGAACCGCCAAAGAGGGAGAGTCCCAGTATGGAAAGGATGCCAGAGACTTTGTAGAAAAAGACTTCTACGTAGATGATGGACTCAAATCATTACCTACTGAAGAAGAGGCAATTGATTTACTTAAAAGGACTCAAAACATGTTGTACCAAGCCAAACTACGGCTACACAAAATCGCTTCAAACTGCCTGGCTGTCATGAGAGCCTTCGAGTCAGATGATCATGCTCCTGGATTCAAGGACATAAACCTGGGACAAGACGATCCACCAGTGCAAAGAAGCTTAGGCCTGAGGTGGGATCTGTCCGCCGACTCCTTTGGCTTTCAAGTAAGTCGTGCAGACAAACCCTTTACTAAACGTGGTGTGCTGTCAGTTGTGAACAGCCTATACGATCCACTGGGATTTGTGGCGCCCATTACCATACAAGGTAAATCCCTACTGAGACAGCTTTCTGAAACCATCAAGGATTGGGATGCCCCCCTTCCTTCTGATAAGGAGCAAAAGTGGGAAGCCTGGAAGCAATCTTTGTATGCTTTGGATCAGATCCACATCCCAAGATGCTATGTCAAAGCCTCACTTACTGCCAGCAAGGGGAAAGAACTGAATATTGGCACCAAGCCCATCCAAGATCAGCTGGCAGAGAAGGGTTGCACCTGGATTTTCAATCCTCCTCATAGTTCCCACATGGGAGGCGCCTGGGAAAGGATGATCGGGATCTCACGCAGCATCTTGAACTCTATGCTTATGGATGTGAATTCTTCAAGACTCACACATGAGACTCTGGTTACTCTTCTCGCTGAGGTTTCCGCCATCATCAACTCAAGACCCCTTGTTCCAGTATCAATGGATCCTGAAGCACCAGCTATACTGACTCCAGCTACTCTTCTCACCCAGAAAACTGGGAATCAACTGACGCCAAGTAGAGAGTACACTCATGGAAACATCTACCAAAAACAGTGGAAACATGTACAACACTTAGCGGATTACTTCTGGAACAGATGGCGAAAGGAGTATCTTGTGATTCTTCAAGGAAGAAGAAAATGGCAATACCAGAAACCAAACTTGAAAAAAGGAGACCTCGTATTGATGAAGGAACAACAAACCGAAAGGATGGACTGGCCTATGGGACTAGTTACAAAAGTTCTTCCCAGCAAGGATGGCAAGATCCGGAAGGTGGAGTTGAAGATCTCCAGGAAGGGTGAGACCAAACGTTTGCAAGGCCTATCAACGAACTGATCCTGATATTGCCTGTTGAGGATGTTCCTGGCGGATGAACAGGACTGAACTTTCCTTTAAAGAACTTTATCCCTCAGTTATGAAACAGGATTATCTCACTGTTTATATTGCATATTAACATGTTTTGTTTCAGGTTCTGCACTATATTTCATAGAAATTAGTTTATAGTGAAATCCCCCTAAGGGAATTTCAGACGGGGAGTGTGCTGTTCTCCTCACTTATCTGTATGTTATTCAGATGTTTTTATAACTGCATTGTTTACATTCATTCCTTGTTGTATTCATTACATGTATTCTTGTTGTGCTGCCATCTGCTGGCCAAGAGTTTAGACTCCCCTCCATTTTCGCATTTTTTGGTTCGTCCCTCAGTGGGTGTGTCTTATAGCCCAGTCTCCACGTCACTTCCTGTAGCAGGCATTCTTCATCCTGCTTCTGACTGGAGAAGTAGTGCTTGCTTGGGCTTATCAGAGTCATAATCTTCTGACCAGAAATTACAAGTGTCAGCAAGGTATCTTCTAGGAAAGCAGCAACAGCACAATATAACTACTATACTGCATCCGTGACTAAGCTGTATGTGACGTTATTAAACTACGTTCTGCTCAATTTCCTACTCTACCTGACGCTTATTCTGGTTCCTGTCTGCCTCATATGCTGGAATACAAGGTAGGAATTCTCCAGTCAGGCCCACTAGTCAGATAAACCTTCACTCGCCGCATGTGGGGACAGAACAGTATGGGCACCCTAACGTTCCCAGTATTGGTGTCTCCAGTGAAGACCCCGTCACCTCTCTATTGATTGATAACACTGGTCAACAAATTTTCAAAAGTTGTTTGGTTCAGAAATAAAATTCTCCATTTCTTAATGATTTTTCTGTGCTGAATTCAAATTTCACAAAGAAAAATGTGAATTGTCTCTAGTTTCTATGATATCGGAGAGTTCTCATGTTCCTGTTTTGTGAATTGTCTCTAGTTTCTATGATCTGGGAGATTTCTCATGTTCCTGTTTTGTGAATTGTCTCTAGTTTCTATGATCTGGGAGAGTTCTCATGTTCCTGTTCTGTGAATTGTATAGGATACAGTATAATAGCCGACAGATTTATTACCTCTGCATCATAAGGAAGCTCGGTTACTGTTCATAAACTCCTGAAATATATTCATAGGAAACTTAGTTCTATCTGAAATCAACTACAATTTACAGGCAGATCCAAGAATTTTTACAAATTAAGGCTATGTTCACACGGCGTGCGAGACCGGCCGTTCCGTGACCCCGGTTGGGTAATCTTAAGTACCGGCCAGATGATCTTTCCAGCCGCGGAGCTCTGATACGGGTGCATCAGCGGGCGCCCATATCAGAGCTTCCCATAGCCCACAGTGAAGCGAGCGTCCGGAGCCGCTTGCTTCACTGTGTGAACTGAAAGGTCTTTCTGCGGCCGAAATTCACTGAATTCCGGCCGCAGAAAACTCACATGTCAGTTCTTTCCGGCGCCGCACAGATCCCATTGAAAATAAGGTTATGTTCCACCCCTCAAAACTACAGCCGTAGTTCTTTGTGAACATAGCCTAATTCTGTTTATTGAATTCTGGGATGTCGCTCCCTATTCAATGGCTACTCAGCGCATTTACACCTGTCTTTTGTATTCATACATGGGATTGTCTCTGATAACTGTCCAACAGTAATCTGCAAGCATTGATGGCTTCCATTTACCCCGATACCTTAGGATAGGTTCACACAGCGTTTTTTTCGGATACATTTTTTTCATAAATTTTTTGCAAAAAAACTATGCATTTGTGTGCATCAGTTTTGAAAAAAAAAAAATGGATCGAAACGGATCCGTTTTTTTTAACGGATACAAAAGTAGTGTTGACACTACTTTTGTGTCCATTAAAAAAAAACGGATCCTTTTTTTTATAATGAAAGTCGATGGAAAAGCAGATCAAAACAGATGCACACAAATGCTTCAAGTTTTTTCATGCGTTTTTTGCAAAAAACGGATGAAAAACACAGATAGCAGAAGCAGTGTGAACCTAGCCTTATACCATAACTATTGGTCATTCTAAGATGATGCAATATACCAGTTGATGATGCAATACTGATGATGCAAACTTTTATTAGAATTGTATCACAGGCTGTGAGAAGTATAGAAAGGACGTCTATATCTTGAAAATTACAGACAATTTAAAAATTTGAACATCATTTTCGATCTCAGCCCCAAGTTCAACTGTTTTCATGTCGGAACCTTTTTGGCTGTTGACCAGTGTTATCAGTGTAAAAGATGGAGCCGGCTCACCACTCCCTGGAAGCGCCTGTCCCACCTCACCACTCCCTGGAAGCGCCTGTCCCACCTCACCACTCCCTAAAAGCGCACGTCCCACCTCACCACTCCCTAGAAGCGCCTGTCCCACCTTACCACTCCCTAGAAGCGCCTGTCCCACCTCACCACTCCCTAAAAGCGCCTGTCCCACCTCACCACTCCCTAGAAGCGCCTGTCCCACCTCACCACTCCCTAGAAGCGCACGTCCCACCTCACCACTCCCTAAAAGCGCCTGTCCCACCTCACCACTCCCTAGAAGCGCCTGTCCCACCTCACCACTCCCTAGAAGCGCCTGTCCCACCTCACCACTCCCTAGAAGCGCCTGTCCCACCTCACCACTCCCTAGAAGCGCCTGTCCCACCTCACCACTCCCTAGAAGCGCCTGTCCCACCTCACCACTCCCTAGAAGCGCCTGTCCCACCTCACCACTCCCTAGAAGCGCCTGTCCCATCTCACCACTCCCTAGAAGCGCCTGTCCCATCTCACCACTCCCTAAAAGCGCCTGTCCCACCTCACCACTCCCTAGAAGCGCCTGTCCCATCTCACCACTCCCTGGACCAGCCCAGACCATTACTGATCATGTTGACTGTTTCCCACCTCCCGTCCGCTGTGAATTACTTTGAGCCGCTGCTATACTTAATACTTTTACTTAATCGCCATGAAAAATCATTCATCTTATCAACATATTTCTAATATCCCCTGCTTGCCTGATGAGCGGCTCAGGCCAGTGTCACCTCTTGGTGAATATGGCGGGCTACTCGGGGGCGGGGCCTAATGTAAGACTGGCCTACAAGTCCACCGCTCTTCATAAATGTTCCCCCCCCATTGTCTCCCATCCTTTGACCCCTATATTAATAAATATAGAATGAAGCAAAGAATAAAAGGAGAACTTACCTATAACTCCACAGTAGGACTGGTGACCGCTGCTTTGGTTCCCTGCAGTTTTATCATCGGTCGTTCTTTTTGTTCTGTACACTCTATGGGCGTTGCTTGTCTCCCCAATAGTCCCATTCACAGGCTCAATGTAGATGAAATCCTCATTCATTTGGATGAAACCCATCTAGCGAATACAGAAATACATCATACTGCTTGAATAGAACTTGCACATCTATCTAGTGAATGCACGTCAGCTCGTGTAGATGGAAAATTAGGAAAATTTTCAGCACAAATGAGCCAATGAGAATGAGCCAATGAGAGTGAGCCAATAAGAATGAGCCAATAAGAAAGAGCCAATAAGAATGAGCCAATGAGAGTGAGTCAATAAGAATGAGCCAATGAGAATGAGCCAATGAGAGTCAGCCAATAAGAATGAGCCAATGAGAATCAGCCAATGAGAACATTATCATTTATTGAATATAATTCTGATAGCCGGCCCTCCTCCTCCTATACTTGTGCACGTCCTCTTATATCCGTCATCATAAATGTGGTTGATATCATTCTGCATCAGTAACGTCTAATAGATTGTCTGGGGAGAGAGGCGCTTGTCTTCTGCTCAGGCTTTAAAGAGGTCGTCCAGGGAAAATAAACTTGTCCCCTATACACAGGATATGCACAGGATAGGGAAGAAGTCAGAGATTGTGGGGGGTCCGACCTTTGTACCCCCTGCCCATCCCCGTATCGCCCCCCGGCTTCTGTGTTATGAATAGAGCGGCGGGTACAGCACATGACCCTCTATTCATTCCTATGGAGGTGTTGGAGAGAGCTGAGTACAGGACTTTCCAGTGGCTCCATGGGAATGAATAGAGGGTCACGTGCCGAACCCGCCGCTCTATTCATAACATAGAAGCCGGGGCCCGACGCAGAGATGGGGGGGTGTTACGAAGGTCGGACCCCTGCGATCGTTTAATTGTCCCCTATCCTCTTTAAAGGGGTTCTCCAGTGCTACAAATAAATGGCCACTTTCTTCCAGAGACAGCATGACCCTTGTCTCCAGATCAGGTGCCGTTTGCAGTTAAGCTCCATTCACTTCAATGAAAATGAGTTACAAAACCTACACCCAAGCTGGAGGCAAGAGTGGGGCTGTCTCTGGAAGAAAGTGGCCATTTTTGTGTAGCGCTGGATAACCCCTTTAAGGCTCTCTGTTATCGCCTGCATAACATATATATTCCTGCTGCCATATACTGTATGTACTGTACTTGCTACCTTCAGACTATTATTCTCATACAACTTTTTAGCAATAAAATAATGGTAGAAAAGTGACTTTTTGTGTCCTACATGTATCATACAGAAAAAAGAACAATTATTTAATGTTTGATGAGTTCTATAAGAAGTTTCAGACTACCATTCACTGCCATGCACTATATATATATATATATATATATATACATATATATATCTGACGCGTATACATGGCAGGTCTGGAGGACTTGAGAAGACCCCCGGCTGCCACTGAAACCCATCAGTACCCAGCAGTGGTGTTGCAGGGCTGACGATGGGGTCACGGACACCTTCAAATCCATGACACACGAAAGCCAATTTGACTCCTGTGTGCAAGGGGTTAAATAACCAGGATGGGTTTATCTGGTCCCCGCAGTCAGTAGAGGAGCCCGACTGTCTACTGGAAGCCAAGCTCCTGCCATCTCAGAGACTGGCACCGGGCAGCTGGGCATAATAAGGCGACGGTCTGGCCCAACTCCACTCAGTGACTGCTGTTAAAGCTGCATGGCTGGTGGCTAAGGGGTTAATGTATAGATGTCTGTAGTGAGGGTCAACGACCAGGGCTTCTCCATAAGAAGCCACATATGATAACCTGTATACAGAGTAGACGCAGCCGCCTATAAAGCGTTATCGCTGAGAAGGAAGCTGGCATCACAAAAAAAGATTCTGGTGCTTCACGTTTATGGAAACTTCCCTGGTATCCTGATCGCTTTAAGATGTCTGGAATCAAAAGAAAGAAGACGTGAAAATCTTCCTGGAATGCACAGGCCACATCTGGAGGAGCCTCCAAAGCTTTGGGACTATTTACTAGCAGAGTCCAGAGAATAACCCAGGAAGGTGTCGGAGCCTCCCATCCCGTCTATCAGCTTGGTACGGCCGTCTCCTCTCTGCTATACAGTATACTGGAGGTGGAGTCTTCTGGCGTCCATGCTAACATTGTCTGGCGTCTATGCTATCATTGTCTGGCGTCCCTGCTATCATCGTTTGGTGTCCAAGCTATCATTGTTTGGCGTCCATGTTATTATTGTTTGGCGTCCATGCTATCATTGTTAGACGTCCATGCTATCATTGTTGGGCGTCCATGCTATCATTGTCTGCCGTCCATGCTATCACTGTTTGGCGTCCATGCTATCACTGTTTGGCGTCCATGCTATCACTGTTTGGCGTCCATGCTATCTTTGTTGGGCGTCCATGCTACCATTGTTTGGCGTCCCTGCTATGATTGTTGGGCGTCCATGCTATCATTGTTGGGCATCCATGCTATCATTGTTGGGCGTCCATGCTATCATTGTTGGGCGTCCATGCTATCATTGTTTGGCTTCAATGCTATCATTGTTTGGCTTCCATGCTATCATTGTTGGGCGTCCCTGCTATCATTGTTGGGCGTCCATGCTATCATTGTTGGGCGTCCATGCTATCATTGTTGGGCGTCCATGCTATCATTGTTTGGCGTCCATGCTATCATTGTTGGGCGTCTCTGCTATCATTGTTGGGCGTCTCTGCTATCATTGTTGGGCATCCCTGCTATTATTGTTTGGCGTCCATGCTATTATTGTTTGGCGTCCATGCTATCATTGTTTGGCTTCCATGCTATCATTGTTGGGCGTCCCTGCTATCATTGTTGGGCGCCCATGCTATCATTGTTGGGCGTTCATGCTATCATTGTTGGGCGTCCATGCTATCATTGTTGGGCGTTCATGCTATCATTGTTGGGCGTCCATGCTATCATTGTTTGGCGTCCATGCTATCATTGTTGGGCGTCTCTGCTATCATTGTTGGGCGTCTCTGCGATCATTGTTGGGCATCCCTGCTATTATTGTTTGGCGTCCATGCTATTATTGTTTGGCGTCCATGCTATCATTGTTTGGCGTCCATGCTATCATTGTTGGGCGTCCATGCTATCATTGTTTGGTCAATTTTATGATTGTTAAAAAAGCAGCGGCCACAAAACGGATCCAGCGAGATTTTTAACAAAATTCTGCGAGTCGGGCGCTGAGGGGCTTTTCCTGTAATAGACCGCAGTGTCAGCGAGTATTGTTGGTTTGGCGCATTGTATGGTCCATCCAGATAACTGCGTCCCAGGACCCAGCTAGCAGCATAGACGATGTTCTGTTACCTCTATTATACTTGTTTCATATAAGGAAGTAAATTACTCCAGGTGTGAGAATAAAAGATGCTGCTATAATATAATAGTACAAGACTGTGGGCTACAGGGAGATATAATCCTAAAGTAACCCAACCACCAAAGCCAATCAGTAAGAGCTATGACTACAGTATAATATCACAGACCCCCCAACCTTATAGCCAAAGCCAATCAGCTATCACTGTTTGGCGTCCATGCTATCATTGTTTGGCGTCCATGCTATCATTGTTTGGCGTCCATGCTATCACTGTTTGGCGTCCATGCTATCTTTGTTGGGCGTCCATGCTACCATTGTTTGGCGTCCCTGCTATGATTGTTGGGCGTCCATGCTATCATTGTTGGGCATCCATGCTATCATTGTTGGGCGTCCATGCTATCATTGTTGGGCGTCCATGCTATCATTGTTTGGCTTCAATGCTATCATTGTTTGGCTTCCATGCTATCATTGTTGGGCGTCCCTGCTATCATTGTTGGGCGTCCATGCTATCATTGTTGGGCGTCCATGCTATCATTGTTGGGCGTCCATGCTATCATTGTTTGGCGTCCATGCTATCATTGTTGGGCGTCTCTGCTATCATTGTTGGGCATCTCTGCTATCATTGTTGGGCATCCCTGCTATTATTGTTTGGCGTCCATGCTATTATTGTTTGGCGTCCATGCTATCATTGTTTGGCTTCCATGCTATCATTGTTGGGCGTCCCTGCTATCATTGTTGGGCGTCCATGCTATCATTGTTGGGCGTTTATGCTATCATTGTTGGGCGTCCATGCTATCATTGTTGGGCGTTCATGCTATCATTGTTGGGCGTCCATGCTATCATTGTTTGGCGTCCATGCTATCATTGTTGGGCGTCTCTGCTATCATTGTTGGGCGTCTCTGCGATCATTGTTGGGCATCCCTGCTATTATTGTTTGGCGTCCATGCTATTATTGTTTGGCGTCCATGCTATCATTGTTTGGCGTCCATGCTATCATTGTTGGGCGTCCATGCTATCATTGTTTGGTCAATTTTATGATTGTTAAAAAAGCAGCGGCCACAAAACGGATCCAGCGAGATTTTTAACAAAATTCTGCGAGTCGGGCGCTGAGGGGCTTTTCCTGTAATAGACCGCAGTGTCAGCGAGTATTGTTGGTTTGGCGCATTGTATGGTCCATCCAGATAACTGCGTCCCAGGACCCAGCTAGCAGCATAGACGATGTTCTGTTACCTCTATTATACTTGTTTCATATAAGGAAGTAAATTACTCCAGGTGTGAGAATAAAAGATGCTGCTATAATATAATAGTACAAGACTGTGGGCTACAGGGAGATATAATCCTAAAGTAACCCAACCACCAAAGCCAATCAGTAAGAGCTATGACTACAGTATAATATCACAGACCCCCCAACCTTATAGCCAAAGCCAATCAGCTATCACTGTTTGGCGTCCACGCTATCATTGTTTGGCGTCCATGCTATCATTGTCTGCCGTCCATGCTATCATTGTTTGACGTCCATGCTATCATCGTTTGGCGTCCATGTTATCATCGTTTGGCGTCCATGCTATCATTGTTTGGCGTCCATGCTATCATTGTTTGGCGTCCATGCTATCATTGTTGGGCGTCCCTGCTATCATTGTTGGGCGTCCATGCTATCATCGTTTGGCGTCCATGTTATCATCGTTTGGCGTCCATGCTACCATCGTTTGGCGTCCATGCTATCATTGTTTGGCGTCCATGCTATCATTGTTTGGCGTCCATGCTATCATTGTTGGGCGTCCCTGCTATCATTGTTGGGCGTCCATGCTATCATTGTTTGGTGTCCATGCTATCATTGTTAGACGTCCATGCTATCATTGTTTGGTGTCCATGCTAATATTGTCTGGCGTCCATGCTATCATTGTTTGGCGTCCATGCTATCACTGTTTGGCGTCCATGCTATCATTGTTGGGCGTCCATGCTATCATTGTTTGGTCGCTGAGGGGCTTTTTCTGTAATAGACCGCAGTGTCAGCGAGTATTGTTGGTTTGGCGCATTGTATGGTCCATCCAGATAACTGCGTCCCAGGACCCAGCTAGCAGCATAGACGATGTTCTGTTACCTCTATTATACTTGTTTCATATAAGGAAGTAAATTACTCCAGGTGTGAGAATAAAAGATGCCGCTATAATATAATGGTACAAGACTGTGGGCTACAGGGAGATATCTGTAAGGAGACTAAAAAATACAGAAAAATAATAAAACAAATCCTAAAGTAACGCAACCACCACAGCCAATCAGTAAGAGCTATGACTATAGTATATCACAGCCCCCCCAACCTTATACCCAAAGCCAATCAGTAAGAGCTATGACTATAGTATAATATCACAGACCCCCCCCCCCACCTTATACCCAAAGCCAATCAGTAAGAGCTATGACTACAGTATAATATCACAGCCCCCCCCAACCTTATACCCAAAGCCAATCAGTAAGAGCTATGACTACAGTATAATATCACAGCCCCCCCCCCAACCTTATACCCAAAGCCAATCAGTCACAAGTGACAGCTGTCTATTAAAAAGTCTATCAAACGGCCAATAAAAGACATTGTGTAGTCGTGGCCTATTACTTCGGTTCAGTCGTTGTCCTGATTTGCAAGAGAATAGGATTCGTGTCCCGCTACTGCCCCCCCCCAGCTGCTGATTGACAGCTGTCTGCCTATACACAGTACATATACACACTATAGATGACTGCCAATCAGCAGCCAGTGGGCAGAGGGAGCTGGTGCTCATGAATATTGAGGACTACTGAGCACATAGATAATGGAGGGGACTAGTTATTGTCCTTGTTATTCAGGTGGAGATGTAAGTGATCCATCATTCTGCTCAGCTTCTCGGACCATTAGATAAACCAGCAGAAACCTGCTGACAGGGTCTCTAAGTTTATAGAGAAGATACAAGGACGCTTTGCATGAGTAATACTACCAGCTGATACTTCTATGGTGGACATAGAGGACTCTTTTACTAAAATAGATATAAATCTGTGTACAAAGTCCGTGAATGTGACGGCCGCTGTGTCCGGCTGGCTTTGTGCCATTCCCAAAGAGCGCTCTCAGTGTAGCTCCATGGTCTTTACCATTTACCAGTGACCCAAGAGATGCCAAAGCAGGGAACAAAGGGGCAGAGCGCTGAATCCAGGAACAGGTCCAAGTATAGGCTGAGGTCGTGTGGGAGGTCGGTATAAGTATTCTCAGTGCTGTTTATTCTGCCCAGCAACAGTAATGTATTCAGGGAGGAGGAGCTGGGGGAGGGGCTGAACTGGGGTAGGAACTAGGAGGGGAGGGTCTAAGCTGGGGGGAGAGAGGAACTGGGGGGAGGAGCTGAGCTGGGGGGAGGAACTAGGAGGGGAAGGGCTGAGCTGGGGGAAAGCTGAGCTGGGGGGAGGAGGAGCTGAGTTGGGGGGGTGAAGGGGCTGAGCTGGGGAGGACGGGCTGAGATGGAGAGGAGGAGAAGCTGAGCTGGGGAGAAGAGGAACAGGGGGGAGGAGCTGAGCTGGGGGGGAGAAACTAGGAGGGTAGGGGCTGAGCTGGGGGGGAGGAGCTGAGCTGGGAAGGAGGAGGAGCTGAGCTGGGGAGAAGCTGAGCTGGTAGGGAGGAGATGCTAGACAAGAGGCCATTGTGGAAGCATGGAATAAAGGGTTGACTTCAGGGGTTCCCTGCACCTTCACTACAACTGGCGACGAGGATTAAGAATCATTAACTATGGACAAATGTGAAGCTCTCTTGCTAAAGGGCCCGAGCCGTCCATTGTGGACATACCCATCCGCTGGAATTCCACTACTATGCCTTACCTGGGAATAAGCATAACTAAATCTCCAGCCAAGCTATACTCTCAGAACATACACACATGTCAAAAATCTAGAAACCTGCAGTCTGGAAGAAGTTTCCCCTTACATTCATGGGCAGAGCCAATTCACTAAAGATGGTTGAAATACCCAAGCTGTTGTACATTTTCCAATCCTTGCCAATACATCTCAGACCTAAGGATGACAGGAGGATAAACTTTCTATACAGATCCTTCATATGGGGCTCTAAAAAGTCTAAAAAATTGCCTACAATATTTTGCAACAAACAAAACTACATGGTGGCTTAAATTTCCCAAATATACAAAAACTGAACCTAGCCTCCCAATTTCGTATCATCCGGGACTGGATCCAGAACACAGTGGTCCACACAGACCTATCGGTGGACAGTCCCATGGCACTCCCGTACTCCCTATCCAATCTGCTACACACCACTTACTCAAACTTGCCCTCCGAGATCAAAGACAACCTACTGTTAACCTCCACCTGGAGGTCCTGGTACAAAATGAGGACATCACTCCATTTACACCCGACTTGCTCGCTGTTTATCACGCTGATAGGCAACCCTAACTTCCAAAATGGACACCCCCACCCGCTGTTCAAAACCTGGCACCAAAGAATACTCACTACCATATATCACTTAACTGACATTGCCAAAAAAGCACCCTTAACACTGCAAGACCTACGGGATAAGTATCCAGAAGTTACCTTCCCCCAATTTGCGTATCTCCAAGCTGCAAGCTTCCTCTGCAAGTACCTAAAACACCTATCGCCAGAGGAATGGGACATTACATTCCACACAATAATGAAGAGACCCACAGCGACTAAACAACAAACATCTCACACGTATTGCTACCTCCACTCTTCATTGGACTACACAACCCAAAACACAGGGTTGTCTCAATGGCTTCACCATTTCCCAGACCTGACGATACCGGACCTCCTCACCATGCTGGAATACTCCATTAAAATGCTACCAGCGGCAAGATGGAGATGACCCTACGCATATTTTACCGCTCATATATTTCCCCGACAAGGGGCTATAAAATGGGAGTATTCCCCACATCCTCATGTTTTAAGTGTGGAGCACCGGAGGTGGACCTCACACACTGCTTATGGCAGTGCCCGATCATCCAGGGATTCTGGAAGATGGTGGAAAACTTTGTACCATACAACGCACATTGGGGGGTCTTTGGGTGGATAGACCCTAAACAATTTAAATGCGGGCGGGGACCGAGAAAACTTTTACATCTATTATCTGCAGCGTATGGATCCTGCAGGTATGGATCTCGCCACAGCCACCGTCCCGTAAACTATTCCTCGACAAATTATTGTTTATATTCCGAATGGACTGGGTGGAAGCAGTAATACTGAAAGAGCACAGGGTGGAAAAGTTCTTCCTAGTCTGGGAAAGCTTCATAGCGACACTACCCAATAGAATCCAAGAACAAATAAAACGGACCTTCCGTCAAACGACCTGGTGCCTCAACCGTGAATTAGTTGGTGACCCCCCGCTGTAATCTCCTTCTCCCAAGCAGAGCAGTACCTCAGAGCACTGGAGACTCACGGTCACGCCTCCCCTCCCATTTTTCCTTTTTACTGTTTGTTTGTTTGGTTACACATCTCACACTTCCTTGTGAATATGTTTTGCATTAGGCTTCTCCTCTCCAACTTCTCATTTTATGCCTCATATTAGCTCACTGCGATGAGCCTCACAATGTCCTAAAAGGAAAGTGATTGTTGTGGTTTTGTTTTTGTTTTTTTTCTCCCTACCCAAAAATCTATAAAAACAGTTTTAAAAGAATCGTCAACTAAAGGTATTTCTGCAATACAGCAACCTGTGTACTAGGGCTGGGCGATTAATCGAATTAATTCGATTAATCGTCCAGAACGTTGAAATCGATTTGATTTTTTGTGAAAATCGTAAATTCGATTTTCACAAAAAATCATTTCGGGCTGCGGTGCCGGGGAAGAGCTGAGAGAAGGGGGGTTGCGGTGCAGGCCGGCGGGAGAGCCGTAGAGGGGCGGTGTGGGTGAGCGGGGAGAAGATGCTGGGTGGCCAGGCTGGAGAGGGGCGGTGCAGTGCCGGCGGCCTCCAGCCACTGACAGCGCCGCCGCTGATCTGCCCCCGCCCCTTCCACTGAGCGTCCCACTCCCCTCCCGGCCAGATATGGAGGTCCCGGGTCTGTGGAGGAGGAGGCCGCAGGGACTACAGTTGGTGGTGATCGCGGCGCTGCTCGTCCTGGAGCTATACAGCGGGATCGGGGGGCTCGGTGCAGACCCCCGTTCCCGCTGTATAGCTCCGTGACCCGCAGCTATGCGATCACCACCTACTGTAGTCCCTGCGGCCTCCTCCTCCACAGACCCGGGACCTCCATATCTGGCCGGGAGGGGAGCGTGTGTGTGGAGGTGAGAGGAGGAGGAGATGTATGTGCCCTCCTGCTCCAATCACCTCCAGCTGCACCAGTCACCCCCCAGTCCCCTCAGTGTCCCCCCAATCCCCTCTTTGTTCCCTCCGTGTCCCCCCCCAGTCCCCTTCAGTGTCCCCCCCCAGTCCCCTTCAGTGTCCCGCCCCCAGTCCCCTTCAGTGTCCTGCCCCCCGTCCCCTTCAGTGTCCCCCCCAGTCCCCTTCAGTGTCCCGCCCCCAGTCCCCTTCAGTGTCCCGCCCCCAGTCCCCTTCAGTGTCCCCCCCAGTCCCCTTCAGTGTCCCCCCCCAGTCCCCTCAGTGTCCCCCCAATCCCCTCATTGTTCCCTCCGTGTCCCCCCCCAGTCCCCTTCAGTGTCCCCCCCAGTCCCCTTCAGTGTCCCCCCGTCCCCTCATTGTTCCCTCAGTGTCCCCCCCAGTCCCCTTCAGTGTCCCCCCCCAGTCCCCTTCAGTGTCCCCCCCGTCCCCTCATTGTTCCCTCAGTGTCCCCCCCCGTCCCCTTCAGTGTGTCCCCCCCCAGTCCCCTTCAGTGTCCCCCCCCCAGTCCCCTTCAGTGTGTCCCCCCCCAGTCCCCTCATTGTTCCCTCAGTGTCCCCCCCAGTCCCCTTCAGTGTCCCCCCCCCAGTCCCCTTCAGTGTCCCCCCCCAGTCCCCTTCAGTGTCCCCCCCAGTCCCCTTCAGTGTCCCCCCCCAGTCCCCTTCAGTGTCCCCCCCCGTCCCCTTCAGTGTCCCCCCGTCCCCTCATTGTTCCCTCAGTGTCCCCCCCCCGTCCCCTTCAGTGTGTCTCCCCCCAGTCCCCTTCAGTGTCCCCCCCCAGTCCCCTCATTGTTCCCTCAGTGTCCCCCCCAATCCCCTCAGTGTTCCCTCAGTGTCCCCCCCAGTCCCCTCAGTGTCCCCCCAGTCCCCTCAGTGTCCCCCCCAGTCCCCTCAGTGTCCCCCCAGTCCCCTCAGTGTCCCCCCAGTCCCCTTTAGTGTCCCCCATTGTCCCTCCAGTCCCCTTTAGTGTCACCCCAGTCCCCTTTAGTGTCCCCCAGTCCCCTTTAGTGTCACCCCAGTCCCTTTTAGTGTCCCCCAGTCCCCTTTAGTGTCACCCCAGGCCCTTTAGTGTCCCCCAGTGTCACCCCAGTCCCTTTTAGTGTCCCCCATTGTCCCTCCAGTCCCCCAGGGTCACCCCAGTCCCCTTTAGTGTCCCCCAGTGTCACCCCAGTCCCCTTTAGTGTCACCCCAGTCCCCTTCAGTTTTACCCCAGTCACCCCTCATCTATACCTGTACTACTACACCCCCTATCCACTATACCTCCACTACTACACCCTACGTAGATGGAGGCACAAACATGATTTCCTATACTATATGGGGCCTCTGTTACACTGGAAATCAATACAGTTGTTGTCTAAAATATTAAAATAGTATCTGATGCTGCAGGGAGAAAATGTTCTGTTTATTTAGCAAAAAAGGAAAAAAATCGAGATTTAAATCGAGAATCGTCAAAAAATTTTAAAAAAATCGAGATTTTATTTTTTGCCCATATCGCCCAGCCCTACTGTGTACCAACCATGTAACACCAGCACCAGCCATGTAACACCAGCACCAGCCATGTAACACCAGCACCAGCCATGTAACACCAGCACCAGCCATGTAACACCAGCACCAACCATGTAACACCAGCACCAGCCATGTAACACCAGCACCAGCCATGTAACACCAGCACCAGCCATGTAACACCAGCACCAACCATGTAACACCAGCACCAGCCATGTAACACCAGCACCAGCCATGTAACACCAGCACCAGCCATGTAACACCAGCACCAACCATGTAACACCAGCACCAGCCATGTAACACCAGCACCAGCCACGTCCTGCTTACCCTGCTTCATCGCCTTCGAGGTGCACCAGCCCAAACAGATTTGGCAGAATGCCGGGGTGGACAGTGACTATAAGCCCTGCCTAATATTGGAGAGGACTGTGACTATGAGCTATGCCTAATACCGGGGAGGACGGTGACTATGAGCTCTGCCTAATACCGGGAAGGACGGTGACTATGAGCTCTGCCTAATACCGGGAAGGACGGTGACTATGAGCTCTGCCTAATACCGGGGAGGACGCTGACTATGAGCGATGCCTAATACTGGGGAGGACGGTGACTATGAGCGATGCCTAATACTGGGGAGGACGGTGACTATGAGCGGGGGGGTGACAGAGAGTCCTGCCCAGTAGCCGGAGGGGAGGGAGACAGAGTCCAGCCCAGGAGCCGGGGGGGGGGGGGAGGGAGACAGAGTCCAGCCCAGTAGCCAGGGGGGAGGGAGAGTCCAGCAGCCGGGGGGAAAGAGAGAGTCCAGCAGCCGGGGGGGGGGGGGGAGGGAGAGTCCAGCAGCAGGGGGGGAGGGAGAGTCCAGCAGCCGGGGGGGGGGAGGGAGAGTCCAGCAGCCCAGGAGCCGGGGGGGGGGGGGGACACACAGAGAGTCAAGCCCAGTAGCAAGGGGGGAGGGAGAGTCCAGCAGCCGGGGGGAAGGGAGAGTCCAGCAGCCGGGGGGAGGGAGAGTCCAGCAGCCCAGCAGCCGGGGGAAGGGAGAGTCCAGCAGCCAGGGGGGAAGGGAGAGTACAGCAGCCGGGGGGGGGGGGGGGGGGAAGAGTCCAGCAGCCCAGGAGCCGGGAAGGGGGGGGGTTGGAAGAGTCCAGCAGCCGGGGGGGGGGGGGGGAGGGGGAGTCCAGAAGCCGGGGGGGAGGGGGAGTCCAGCAGCCCAGCAGCCGGGGGGGGGGGGAGTCCAGCAGCCGGGGGGGGGGGGGGAGTCCAGCAGCCGGGGGGGAGGGGGAGTCCAGAAGCCGGGGGGGGAGGGGGAGTCCAGCAGCCCAGCAGCCGGGGGGGGGGGGGGGGGGGAGAGTCCAGCAGCCCAGCAGCCGGGGGGGAGGGAGAGTCCAGCAGCCCAGTAGCCGGGGGGAGGAAGAGTCCAGCAGCCGGGGGGGGAGGGAGAGTCCAGCAGCCGGGGGGAAGGGGGAGTCCAGCAGCCAAGGGGAGGGAGAGTCCTGCAGCCGGGGGGGAGGGAGAGTCCAGCAGCCCAGCAGCCGGGGGGAGGGAGAGTCCAGCAGCCAGGGGGGAGGGAGAGTCCAGCAGCCGGGGGGAGGGAGAGTCCAGCAGCCGGGGGGGAGGAGAGTCCAGCAGCCCAGCAGCCGGGGGGGAGGGAGAGTCCAGCAGCTGGGGGGGAGGGAGAGTCCAGCAGCCGGGGGGGAGGGAGAGTCCAGCAGCCGGGAGGGAGGGAGAGTCCAGCAGCCCAGCAGCCGGGGGGGAGGGAGAGTCCAGCAGCCCAGCAGCCGGGGGGAGGGAGAGTCCAGCAGCCAGGGGGGAGGGAGAGTCCAGCAGCCGGGGGGGAGGGAGAGTCCAGCAGCTGGGGGGGAGGGAGAGTCCAGCAGCCCAGGAGCCGGGGGGGGAGGGAGAGTCCAGCAGCCGGGGGGGGAGGGAGAGTCCAGCAGCCGGGGGGAGGGAGAGTCCAGCAGCAGCCGGGGGGGAGGGAGAGTCCAGCAGCCGGGGGGGAGGGAGAGTCCAGCAGCAGCCGGGGGGGGGGGGGGGGGGGGGGGAGGGAGAGTCCAGCAGCCGGGGGGGAGGGAGAGTCCAGCAGCCGGGGGGGAGGGAGAGTCCAGCAGCCCAGGAGCCGGGGGGGAGGGAGAGTCCAGCAGCCGGGGGGGGAGGGAGAGTCCAGCAGCCGGGGGAGTGAGAGTCCAGCAGCCCAGCAGCAGCCGGGGGGGAGGGAGAGTCCAGCAGCCGGGGGGGAGGGAGAGTCCAGCAGCAGCCGGGGGGGGGGGGGGGGGGGAGGGAGAGTCCAGCAGCCGGGGGGGAGGGAGAGTCCAGCAGCCCAGCAGCCAGGGGGGGAGGGAGAGTCCAGCAGCCCAGCAGCCAGGGGGGGAGGGAGAGTCCAGCAGCCCAGCAGCCAGGGGGGGGAGGAGAGTCCAGCAGCCCAGCAGCCAGGGGGGGGAGGGAGAGTCCAGCAGCCCAGCAGCCAGGGGGGGAGGGAGAGTCCAGCAGCCCAGCAGCCAGGGGGGGGAGGGAGAGTCCAGCAGCCCAGCAGCCAGGGGGGAGGGAGAGTGCAGCAGCCGGGGGGGAGGGAGAGTCCAGCAGCCGGGGGGGAGGGAGAGTCCAGCAGTCGGGGGGGAGAGGGAGAGTCCAGCAGTCCAGCAGCCGGGGGGGGGGGGGGGGAGAGTCCAGCAGCCCAGCAGCGGGGGGTGGGAGAAGTCCAGCAGCCGGGGGGGAGGGAGAGTCCAGCAGCCCAGCAGCCAGGGGGGGAGGGAGAGTCCAGCAGCCCAGCAGCCGGGGGGGAGGGAGAGTCGAGCAGCCCAGCAGCCAGGGGGGGGAGGGAGAGTCCAGCAGCCCAGCAGCCAGGGGGGGGGAGGGAGAGTCCAGCATCCGGGGGGGGGGGGAAGGGAGAGTCCAGCAGTCCAGCAAGGGGGGGGGGGGAGGGAGAGTCCAGCAGTCCAACAGCCGGGGGGGGGGGGGGGGGAGGGAGAGTCCAGCAGCCAGGGGGGGGAGGGAGAGTCCAGCAGCCCAGCAGCCAGGGGGGGGGGGAGGGAGAGTCCAGCATCCGGGGGGGGGGGGAAGGGAGAGTCCAGCAGTCCAGCAAGGGGGGGGGGGGAGGGAGAGTCCAGCAGTCCAACAGCCGGGGGGGGGGGGGGGAGGGAGAGTCCAGCAGCCGGGGGGGAGGGAGAGTCCAGCAGCCCAGGAGCCGGGGGGGAGGGAGAGTCCAGCAGCCGGGGGGGGAGGGAGAGTCCAGCAGCCGGGGGGAGGGAGAGTCCAGCAGCCCAGCAGCAGCCGGGGGGGAGGGAGAGTCCAGCAGCCGGGGGGAGGGAGAGTCCAGCAGCAGCCGGGGGGGGGGGGGGGGGGGGGGGAGGGAGAGTCCAGCAGCCGGGGGGGAGGGAGAGTCCAGCAGCCGGGGGGGGAGGGGAGAGTCCAGCAGCCCAGGAGCCGGGGGGGGAGGGAGAGGTCCAGCAGCCGGGGGGGGAGGGAGAGTCCAGCAGCCGGGGGGAGTGAGAGTCCAGCAGCCCAGCAGCAGCCGGGGGGGAGGGAGAGTCCAGCAGCCGGGGGGGAGGGAGAGTCCAGCAGCAGCCGGGGGGGGGGGGGGGGGGAGGGAGAGTCCAGCAGCCGGGGGGGAGGGAGAGTCCAGCAGCCCAGCAGCCAGGGGGGGAGGGAGAGTCCAGCAGCCCAGCAGCCAGGGGGGGAAGGGAGAGTCCAGCAGCCCAGCAACCGGGGGGGGAGGGAGAGTCCAGCAGCCCAGCAGCCAGGGGGGGAGGGAGAGTCCAGCAGCCCAGCAGCCAGGGGGGGGAGGGAGAGTCCAGCAGCCCAGCAGCCAGGGGGGGGAGGGAGAGTCCAGCAGCCCAGCAGCCAGGGGGGGAGGGAGAGTCCAGCAGCCCAGCAGCCAGGGGGGGGGAGGGAGAGTCCAGCAGCCCAGCAGCCAGGGGGGAGGGAGAGTCCAGCAGCCGGGGGGGGAGGGAGAGTCCAGCAGCCGGGGGGGGAGGGAGAGTCCAGCAGTCGGGGGGGAGAGGGAGAGTCCAGCAGTCCAGCAGCCGGGGGGGGGGGGGAGAGTCCAGCAGCCCAGCAGCGGGGGGTGGGAGAGTCCAGCAGCCGGGGGGGAGGGAGAGTCCAGCAGCCCAGCAGCCAGGGGGGGAGGGAGAGTCCAGCAGCCAGCAGCCGGGGGGGAGGGAGAGTCGAGCAGCCCAGCAGCCAGGGGGGGGAGGGAGAGTCCAGCAGCCCAGCAGCCAGGGGGGGGGGAGGGAGAGTCCAGCATCCGGGGGGGGGGGGAAGGGAGAGTCCAGCAGTCCAGCAAGGTGGGGGGGGAGGGAGAGTCCAGCAGTCCAACAGCCGGGGGGGGGGGGGGGGAGGGAGAGTCCAGCAGCCGGGGGGGAGGGAGAGTCCAGCAGTCCAGCAGCAGCCGGGGGGGGGGGGGAGGGAGAGTCCAGCAGCCCAGCAGCCGGGGGGGGGGAGGGAGAGTCCAGCAGCCGGGGGGGAGGGAGAGTCCAGCAGCCCAGCAGCCAGGGGGGGAGGGAGAGTCCCGCAGCCCAGCAGCCAGGGGGGTAGGGAGAGTCCAGCAGTCCAGCAGCCCAGCAGTCGGGGGGGGGGGGGGGGAGGGTCCAGCAGCCCAGCAGGCGGGGGTGGGGGAGGGAGAGTCCAGCAGCCCAGCAGGCGGGGGGAAGGGAGAGTCCAGGAGCTCAGCAGCCAGGGGGGAGGGAGAGTCCAGCAGCTCTGACTCTATCACTGCCATTTGCTTTTTAGTCCTCTATGCTGGAAAATGAAAGTAATAAAACACACCACATCCTCTTAGAAAATAATTAAAGGGGTGCTCCAGCATGGGGGCACTTTTTTTGGGGGACCGGGGAGGAGGTGGCTGAAATAAAAGACGTCCACTTACCTCCCCGGTTCCTCTCAGGTCCGCTCAGCCACTCAGTGAAGGGAGTCAGCGGCGCGATTTTTGTAAGTTTGAAGCGGCGGGGGGCATGAAAAGCAGCCCCTGTGTGAGCGGCGGCGGCGGAGCGGGCGGTGATAGGGATAGCACAGGTACTACTCCCCCATTATCTGCAGATAATGGTCGAGTAGTACTTTGTATATGTTCCGGTCCCCGCTTCCCGGCCGCTTCCAGGTGTCTGACACCGCCCGAGACGCTACGTCTCAGGGCCGCTCAGCCACTCAGTGAAGGAGGCGGGATCCGAGCGGACTTCACTGAGTGGCTGAGCGGACCTGAGACGTCACGTCTCTGGCCCGCGTCAGACACCCGGAACCGGGGACCGGAGTGCCGTGATGCGGGACCTGCCGCTGGAATCGGGGAGGTGAGTGGACGTCTTTTATTTCAGCCACCTCCTCCCCAGTCCCCCCAAAAAAGTGCCCCCCCCGCCGGAGCACCCCTTTAAAAAAAAACAAAAAAAACTATGACTGCCCATGTGTGAGAGTGTCTATGTGTGTGTCAGAGAGAGAGTGTAATGGAGAGATTTATCAGACATGGTGTATAGTGACACTGGCTCAGTCGCCCCCGGCAACCAATCAGATTCCACCTCTTATTCCTCACAGACTCTTTGGAAAATGAGAGGTGGAATCTGATTGGTTGCCGGGGGCGACTGAGCCGGTGTCACTTTACACCATGTCTGATAAATCTCCCCCTATGCGTGTGTGTGTGTGTGTGTGTGTGTGTGTGTGTGTGTGTGTGTGTGAGAAAGAAAGAGCGAGAGAGAGAGAGAGAGAGAGAGAGAGAGAGAGAGAGAGAGAGAGAGAGAGAGAGAGAGAGAGAAAATGGTCCCCCAGCTCACTTGTAGTGCGGCCATCTTGTTAGCCCAGAGCTCCATCTTGCTGCCAGCACTGACTCTTGACTCTGGTATCCTCAATCTGTGCTGTATATATATATATATATATATATATATATATATATATATATATATATATACTACCTGCAGCTTTCCTGCTCCCTCACACAATCACCATAGTCAGTACCTGTAACCACCACAGGTGTCACTGCTGAGCACATACACATGTGATGGAAGGAGGCTCCTGATTGGTTGTGCTCATATAGCTCAGTAGTCACTGATCCACTCCCACATACAGTCACTATGGGTCAGTACCTGTAACCACCACAGGTGTCACTGCTGAGCTCTGTCACATACATGTGACCGACTCTCCTGATCACATGACTCTCCTGATCACATGACTCTCCTGATCACATGACTCTCCTGATCTCCTGGCTCATATAGTTCATAGCTCTCTGAGAGAACTGATTCTCCTGATTGGTTCTCCTGTAGGTCACATGACGCTCCATCACCTATGAGGACACAGCGCTGTAAGCGGCAGCCATGTTGGAGGCTGTACTGCACTTCTCTGCACTCCACCAGGTATCTCCATCTTATTACAATCTTTTAGCAATGGTTTTCTGACATTTTGCCGCCTATAGAGGAGCTTGGAAATATGTCACAGCCGGAGCCGGAATTATCCTGAAAAACGATCACTGAGCTAAAACATTGCAGCCATGAGTATATAACATAGCACATAAAGAGATGATTGAGCAGCGTTCAGTGTGATGGCACCAGGAGATTGTTATCTAGGTGAGAGAAGATGTGTTACTAGTGACGTCGTATCAGTGTCCCAGAGCCGGAGATACAGTATAATATAGGAGCCCATCTTCTCAACTACTCCTTTAAGGCCAAAATTATTTTTTTATATGTTATTACTTATGGAAACTTATACAATTTTCTAATGTACATTAATTATGGGAAATGCTCATATAGGGCTATTTCCCTTAATTTAGTGTATCAGGAAGTGTTAGAATTCTCTCAGAACCAGTGACGTCACGATGAAGGGTGTAATTCCTATGGAGTGTCCAGCAGGGGCGCACTATATATAGAAGTCAATGAGTACCATTGACTTCTATATATATAGTGTGCCCCTGCTGGACACTCCATAGGAATTACAGTGTATGTAATGTTATGTACTGTACTTTTGGGGACTTCATGAATACATTTATAGAATACTTTGGGGAGCAAGTGTCCTTGCTCCCCAAAGTATCCCATAAATGTATTCAATGAATACATTTGCTGGGCACCGAGCAGGGAGGGAGAGAGGTGCCATCTACCCCCCCCCCCCCCTCCCTGTTCGGTGCTGGGAACATATACAAAGTACTACTCCCCATTATCTGCAGATAATGGGGGAGTAGTACCTGTGCTATCCCTATCACCGCCCACTCCGCCGCCGCCGCTCACACAGGGGCTGCTTTTCATGCCCCACGCCACTTCAAACTTACTATCGCGTCGCTGACTCCCCGCCGCCCGCGCCGCTTCTCACTATCCGGCCGGCCGCTGACTCCCGCACGCCCGCTCGCACGCCCCGTTGCTCACACTATCTGGCCTCCGCTCTCTGCTCTTGCATGCCCGCCCCCACCCCGGCCAGGAGCACGGCGCTTCCTGGTGTCCCCGGCCGAGGTGGGGGTGGGCTGACGCGGCCGGCATGCAAGAGCAGAGAGCGGAGGCCAGATAGTGTGAGGAACGGGGCGTGCAAGCGGGCGTGCGGGAGTCAGCGGCCGGCCGGATAGTGAGAAGCGGCGCGGGCGGCGGGGAGTCAGCGACGCGATAGTAAGTTTGAAGTGGCGGGGGGCATGAAAAGCAGCCCCTGTGTGAGCGGCGGCGGCGGAGCGGGCGGTGATAGGGATAGCACAGGTACTACTCCCCCATTATCTGCAGATAATGGGGGAGTAGTACTTTGTATATGTTCCCAGCACCGAGCAGGGAGGGAGGGGGGGGGTAGATGGCACCTCTCTCCCTCCCTGCTCGGTGCCCAGCAAATGTATTCATTGAATACATTTATGGGATACTTTGGGGAGCAAGGACACTTGCTCCCCAAAGTATTCTATAAATGTATTCATGAAGTCCCCAAAAGTACAGTGCATAACATTACATTACATACACTGTAATTCCTATGGAGTGTCCAGCAGGGCGCACTATATATAGAAGTCAATGGTACTCATTGACTTCTATATAGAGAGCGCCCCCTGCTGGACACTCCATAGGAATTACACCCTTCGTCGTGACGTCACTGGTTCTGAGAGAATTCTAACACTTCCTGATACACTAAATTAAGGGAAATAGCAGTATATGAGCATTTCCCATAATTAATGTACATTAGAAAATTGTATAACTTTCCATAAGTAATAACATATAAAAAAAATAATTTTGGCCGGACTTCTCCTTTAAATGAGCTGGATCATAGTGACCCCCGAAATGAACTAGATTTCCCATCACAGCCATCAGTTCAATCTCACAGGTGCTTCCCATTCCAAGACCTGGAGACATCTGATGGTATTGAATGGGTGGAAGGCCCAACTCCCTAGAACTATCGATCAAATTTTTACATAAATGATCGCATTTGAGCAGGGGCGTAGCTAATGTCTCCTGGACCCTGGTGTGAGAGGTCAACTTGGGCCCCCCCCCCTTTCATGACCAAGTGATGCTACTAGATATGTACCACAAGACAGATATTACCAATAACACCAGCATATAGAAAGAAAAAATATTATCACCATATATATTACCACCATACTGTTACTGACGAAATCCTGTATACCAATATTGTCAATAATACCAGTATACAAGGGGGAAATATTACCACCACAACCACTACCATCACCCCCACATTGTTACTGACCAAATAAAACACAGAACCGGATAACAAGTAACAAATATTATCACATACTGACTAACACCACCACATACTGACTAACACCGCCACATACTGACTAATACCGCCACATACTGACTAATACCGCCACATACTGACTAATACCGCCACATACTGACTAACACCGCCACATACTGACTAATACCGCCACATACTGACTAATACCGCCACATACTGACTAACACCGCCACATACTGACTAACACCGCCACATACTGACTAACACCACCACATACTGACTAACACCGCCACATACTGACTAACACCACCACATACTGACTAACACCGCCACATACTGACTAATACCAGCACATACTGACTAACCCCACCGCTGCTACTGAATAAGATCCACTGTACACAGATCACTATCACCTCATCTAGTCATATAGAGGTGGACGCAGCTCCACACAGGTTGTATACACCATATACTCTACAGCGCAGATATATCAGGTGACTCACAGGGGACGTCTTCTCTGATCGGAGTTCTTCCCTTTTCATCTTCTCCATCTGTCCTGGGCCGTTATGAGAACTTCTCCGAGCCACGAATCCACAGACATATTAGACTCCTCACCGTTGCGACCCTGGTAGCTACGCCACTGCATTTGAGCGATTATCGTACCATGTAAACACAGCAAACGATCAAACGACGAGCGAGAAATCATTAATTTTGATCTTTCAACATGTTCTTAAATCGTTGTTCGCTGAAAATTCGCAGATCACTTCATGTAAACAGTCTTTCACCAATTTACCCTATGTAAAAGATGGGCTTATGCGATCTTAAAAATGATCGCACTAACGATTTTTCTAACGATTTATTCGTCTAAACGCTGATCGCTGAGCATAGTGCTGTGTTTACACGGAACGATTATAGTTTGAATTTTTGCAATAACGATCGCATTCGAGCGATAATCGTTCCGTGTAAACACAGCAAAAGATCAAGCGATGAGCGAAAAATCGTTCATTTTGATCTTTCAACATGTACTCAAATCGTCGTTCATCGTTCGCTAAAAATTCGCAGATCGTTTCGTGTAAACAGTCTTTCAAAGATTCACTATGTAAAAGATGGGCTTAAGCGATCTTAAAAACTATCGCATTAACGATTTTTCTTACGAATTTTCTTACGATTTTTCTAACGATTTATTTGTCTATACGCTGATCGTTATAAAAACCAAATCGTTGCTTCAAAATCGTTAAACGATTGATTGGGCGAATTATCGCTCCATGTAAACGTAGCATAGGTCTCAACAATTGCTGGAGCACTTAAAGCGAACAATCAGCCCAATTGGGCCGATATGGTTCCCTGGAGCACTATATAAAGCTCGTGAGGAGCCCGCGGCATGTACCGGACGCAGTATAAGCTTTATACAGGAGAAAAAGAAGCTTTATTCCCCGAGTGCTCGACAGGCAGGGAGGTAGTCACCTGTGCGGCTCCCCACCCGTGTCTAGTCACCACTGTCTGCCTGTCAGCGCACTCGGAGGGGATGACTGACAGGCAGAGAGGCCCGTTACTGGCGGTCTAAGAACTGGAGCTGGTTCTAGCTGAGGCTCACCTTCAACCACACGGTCAAATGGCAGATGATCAGGCCTTCTTTAAAGGGGTTATCCAGTGCTACAAAAACATGGCCATTTTCTTTCAGAGACAACACGACTCTTGTCTCCAGTTCAGGTGCCGTTTGCAATTAAGCTCCATTCACTTCAATGGAACTGAGCAGCAAAACCCCGCCCAAGCTGGAGACAAGAGCGGTACTGTCTCTGGAAGAAAGTGTCCATGTTTTTGTAGCGCTGGTTAACCCCTCATTCCCTCTCTGTTTCTGATTAAGAGTTGCTACTGCGTGACAATCGCCTGGTCACACCTCAGAAACTTCAAGCCACAGTGTCTGATCTGGCTCATCAACGTGTGGTTAAAGGCAAGGAACTGCTTAGAGAGAAAGTATGGTTTCCAGCCAAAAAAGTGGTAGCGCTCATTGAGACATGTATAACCTTGTCAAGTATCTACGGTTGTCCATTGCCGAGCACCACTGCAAACGTCACCTCTGCCAGAAAGTCCTCAGACTGCGGTTAGTGTTGATTTCTGCACTTTGCCAGATCGTTCCTATTTACTATAGATGATTTTTCTAGGGTTCCAGTCATCGAACCTGTTTCCATCACCTTTGTAAGAGCTCTTATACCAAAACTGGGCAAGATCTTCTCGGCATATTGTAAACCTGTAACAGTAAAGACTGACTATACGCTGCCTCTCTGCAGACTTTCAGTCTTTTGTAACTTATCTGGGCTTGACCCACAGAAAAATAACTCCTTAGTGGCCTCAGGCCAATGGCGAAGTGGAACGCTTCATGCAATCAATCAACAAAACTCTCAGGATTGCCACCATGGAACACAAAGATTTACAACAAGAATTATACAGATTCCTTAGACAGTACAGAGCCACCCGCACCCCACTACAGGAATCCCACCAGCAACTGCGCTTTTCAACAGGCCTTTGCGCATTAAACTTCCGGACATCCCAGCAGTTTCTGTCCAGACCCCATTGGTTCTCAATGATTCCACTGCTGAAGAAAAGATGGAGATATGCGGATATGGGCTGTGAGGGAGTGAGGAGGTAGCGGGTGAGGAAGTAGGGGGCGAACTATTCTTTTAATCCTTTAAATCATAGCTCAATGTCTACAATTACAGCATATCCAGAGAAATATCCTGGTAGACACAACCTCAGTGTGCCGCTATTGTGCAGCATATCCAGAGAAATATCCTGATGAGACACTTAGCCAAAACATGTTTGGCCCTGCTGTATAGTGTGCACCTCGTCATGTAAATAAATGCACATTTGTAAGCAAGCCTTGGTGAGTGCCGGAAAATTTTGTGAATAAATTGAAACCTAATCCATGGGTACCATGTGACGGAGTGCCGACATTGAGCTTCACACAACCTCAGTGTTTGGCCGTTGTGCAGCAAATCCAGAGACCTATCCTGATAGACACAACCTCAGAATTCGGCCGTTGTATTACAGAATATCCAGAGACTTATCCTGATAGACACAACCTCAGTGTGCGGCCGTTGTGCAGCATATCCAGAGACCTATCCTGATAGACACAACCTCAGTGTGCGGCCATTGTTATTACAGAATATCCAGAGACTTATCCTGATAGACACAACCTCAGTGTGCGGCCGTTGTGCAGCATATCCAGAGACCTATCCTGATAGACACAACCTCAGTGTGCGGCCATTGTTATTACAGAATATCCAGAGACTTATCCTGATAGACACAACCTCAGTGTGCGGCCGTTGTGCAGCATATCAAGAGACCTTTCCTGATAGACACAACCTTAGTGTGCGGCCGTTGTATTACAGCATATCCAGAGACCTTTCCTGATAGACACAACCTCAGTGTGCGGCCGTTTTATTACAGCATATCCAGAGACCTATTCTGATACACAACGGCCGCACACTGAGGTGGTGTCTATCTGGTGCAGCGACCAGATTGCTGTAGGATCAGCTTACACATCCATCTGGTCAGGCATGAAACATTTGCTCCGGAGCTCCTCATTTGTTTCATCACATGTGTGGCTGCTGATGTGTCTGACCATGGATACATCTGTTTCTTCTCACTGATAGATTAGCACTGGGATTGTATTCCCCTTCTTTGTTCCTGTTATGTAGCTAAACCAGCTGCGTATGAAGTATTCTTTGGTCATTGGTCAGTATCGTGTCTCAGTATCATTGGTTGGTATCGTTTGTATCGTTTGTAGGTATCGTTTGTCAGTATCATTCCTTGGTATAATCGGTCAGTACAATGGTTGGGATCATTTGTCGGTATCATTTCTCAGTATCATTGGTTGATATCATTCTTCGGTATCATTTGTAGGTATCGTTTGTCAGTATCATTCTCGGTATCATTCCTTGGTATAATCGGTCGGTATCATTGGTTGTGATCGTTTGTTGGTATCATTTCTCGGTATCATTGGTTGATATCATTCTTCGGTATCATTTGTAGGTATCATTCTCGGTATCATTCCTCGGTATAATCGGTCTGTATCATTGGTTGGGATCGTTTGTTGGTATCATTTCTCGGTATCATTGGTTGATATCATTCTTCGGTATCATTTGTAGGTATCATTCTCGGTATCATTCCTCGGTATAATCGGTCTGTATCATTGGTTGGGATCGTTTGTTGGTATCATTTCTCGGTATCATTGGTTGATATCATTCTTCGGTATCATTTGTCAGTATCATTCTCGGTATCATTCCTCGGTATAATCGGTCTGTATCATTGGTTGGGATCATTTGTCGGTATCATTTCTCAGTATCTTGCCGTCCATCTAACATGGCACATTACCCTACGTCTACCATTATTGCACTCAGGAATATGATTGATCCAAATGATGGAATCTGAGTAATAATCAGACCATGAAGTCGTCTCTTCGACTAGAGGAAAACAAGTCACATCTTTACAACGTCTTTTGCTTCTATTTCCGTCATTCGTTACACAATCCATACCATGCAATCAAAGAACAGTGTCTAACAAAGTGATTGAAAAGTGTCATATGTGTTATGGTGGTTTTACATGGAACGATTTATCGTTCGAATTTGCACGATAACGGTCGAATTAGAACGATAATCGTACGTCTAAACACAGCGAACGATCAAGTGACGAGCGAGAAATCGTTCATTTTGATCTTTCAACAACTTTTCAAATCGTCGTTGATCGTTCGCAAAAAATTCGCAGATCATTCCATGTAAACGGTCTTTCAACGATTTCACCTATGTATGAGATAGGTTTAAGCGATCGCAAAACGATTTTTCCGTACGATGTTCCGTTCCGTCTAAACGCTGACCGTTATGAAAAAAACATTGTTCATTTTAAATTGTTAATCGTGCAATCGGGCGAATTATCGCTCCGTGTAAAAGTACCATTAGTTGCTGACGACCCGACTGTGATTGATGAAAAATTATCGTGATTGGTTTGTGTTCACTGAACATTCACAAACAAATAACAAACGTACAGTAGAAGCGTGTGTTACGGTCTACGCACATGTGTACAGATTATCAGGTGCAAAGTGTAAGTGTAGCCGAGCAATTATGAGGTGTGTAGCATTAGTGTATCTTTTATTCACCCGTGCATTTATACTATGACTTATATACTACTGTGTATATTAATTACACTCTGCAATCACTGGCACACAGCAGAGCCAGGCAGAAAGATGCATTATTTATATATATATTAGCCCTTAAAAGGACTGTTGGGTTCTTAAGTTTTTTTCACAGAGGACGCCTGGTCACTATAGGGTTATGGAATGACTCCTTATAGTGCTTAATCGCTGGACTCTGTCACCCTCTCTACACTGACAATTTCATAACATTCCCCTTTAAGAATATTCTGGCATCAGATGATGGATATATCATGTTGCCTATTATTCAAAAAGATAGCTGACAATGTGTGAACAGGTAAAAAAAGTGTTTTTTTTGTTGTTGCAAAAACAGGTTGTGAATCATGAGCATGTTTATTCTTTATACGCCTGTACTCAATTACGGCTGTTTTTCTCGACTGTGTGAACTGATGGACAATTCCCATAGACTACAATAAAGCAAATTATTCTATAGAAAACGCAATCGTATTCATTCCTCCAAATTATGGCCATGACCACACAACGTCCCCTTTGGCGGCCTTTCTTTAGGACGGACGTCATTTTGAGCCCAAATATCGATGGAACACCATCTCAGCCACTGATTGGCTCAGTGATCCAGCACACAAAAAACTGCCAGGCCTGATGTCCGCCCCAGCAAGGAAGGGGGTCAATTGCCTCTTCCTCGCTGCCGCTGGTGCATTCAGGTCAACGTTTGGACCCGAACTTCAGCAACAAAGTTACACAAAACACAATAAACACAAAAACGCCATTTTAAAAAATGCAAAAAACCCTGCCAAAGCAAGAAAATAAAGCCAAGATCAGTATTGCCGTGTTTTCCGGCGTTTTTGTTGGGGCCAAAAAAAAAAAAATGTTCAGCCATAAAACTGTCCATCTCTTTGGCTCCCAGCACATCAAGATAAAAGACGGACGCTCCACTCGCTGTCTAATGTATCCCACCTGCAGACATAGAGATGAGATCATCAGTGTTATTAACGTGTCAGAGATCAGTGCCAGGTTCCCACGCCTGTGATATATATCCCATATGCATCATTCATTCTTATACAGTGAGCTCCGGAGCGGCTACAGCTGTACGCTACTGATCTGACGCGGCTGGGTATATAGCACAGCGTGTAACTGTATGGTAATGCATTATAACTAGAGATGAGCGAACCTGGAGCATGCTGGAGTCCATCCGAACTCCCATCGTTTGGCATTTGATTAGCGGTGGCGGCTGAAGTTGGATAAAGCCCTAAGACTATGTGGAAAACATGGAAATAGTCATTGGCTGTATCCATGTTTTCCAGACAACCTTAGAGCTTTATCCAAGTTCAGCAGCCCCCGCTAATCACATGCCGAAACATTCGTTTCGGATGGACTCGAGCATGCTTGAGGTTCGCTCATCTCTAATTATAACGCATAGAGTTCCGTAGATATACAGCCAGTTTACACACCGTGTATACGTATATCACAGACGTGTGGATCTGGCAATCTGAATCCAGTGGAAACCATTGCCTGCAATTTTCCCCCAATAGCTGCACAATGTCGCTGGGATTGCATATTAGTGTGTGAGTCCTGGGGGTATCTGAGTACTGGCAGCCATTGTTAGGACCCAGGGAAGGCAGCCGCTAGAATGGAAGCCAATCTCTGCAGTCTAGTAGCCACCATTGCCCCGTAAGTAAGAGAGGAGACGCACTGCAGAAAGTTGCTGATCCCCTTATAAATGCTGCCGCTCACTATGGATAACATCCTTCAGTCACCGCTTCCTACTGATAACCTCAAGGCTATGTTCACACACAGTAAGAGACCGGACGTTCTGCGACCCTGGCCGGGTCCCGGAACGGCCGGTCTGTGCCCGGATGATCTGTCCGGCCGCAGAGCTCTGGTGCGGGTGCATCAGCGCGCGCCCACATCAGAGCTTCCCCCTGCACACTATGTAGCGAGCGGCCGGAGCCGTTTGCTTCATAGCGTGAACTGACAAGGTTTCCTACGGCCGCAATTCATTGAGTTGCGGCTGCAGAAAACTTACATGTCAGTTATTTGCGGGGCCGCACGGGATCCCGTCCGGAGCGTATACGATGTATATACGCTCCGGCCGGGATCCCATTGAAACTAAGACATTGTTCCAGACCCGCAAAAACTACGGCCGTTGTCGCCATCGGTAACAACGGCCGTAGTTTTACGTAGTGTGAACATAGCCCAAAGCTGTAAGACCAGTCTGAAATTTCTGCTGTAAGGACAAAACACGATTAAAAGCCCAAAGAGACTTTATTGTGTGACGTCTGCAAAATATGGAAAAAGTCCAAGGTAAAAAGAAGAGAAAAGGCAGCAGAAACAGGCGGCCTGCCGGTGCCGGCCAGGTCCCTGACATTACCAGTAAGGAGATCAGCCGTCTATGAGGGCAGCGCAGCCATCCGTCACTTACAGCTCTCAGCACTTTCTATGGGACTTCGCTGTATTTAACCCCCGATTTCCCACGTTAGAGATTGTGGTTCGCTATCTGTCATGTTCATTCATGACGTCCTTCTTATTGCCAAAGAAAAAAAGATATAAAATGTTTCCATCACCGACTTGTTACCGACCGTTATATAGAAAAGCAACAAGATACGATTCCAAGTTTTTCTTAACAGATTAGCTAAAAAATGACGCCCAGGTCTGACTGGAGTATCGCTGCGCAAAACTAACCGTACACATGACAAATCTAGGCAAAAAATGACACCCAGGTCTGACTGGAGTATCGCTACGCAAAACTAACCGTACACATGACAAATCTAGCTAAAAAATGACGCCCAGGTCTGACCGGAGTATCGCTACGCAAAACTAACCGTACACATGACAAATCTAGCTAAAAAATGACACCCAGGTCTGACTGGAGTATCGCTACGCAAAACTAACCGTACACATGACAAATCTAGGCAAAAAATAACGCCCAGGTCTGACTGGAGTATCGCTACGCAAAACTAACCGTACACATGACAAATCTAGCTAAAAAATGACGCCCAGGTCTGACTGGAGTACCGCTACGCAAAACCCTCTGAAAGAAAAAAATTTAAAATGGCGCAGTTGGCATAAACTGATCTAAAATAGAGCAAACACTTTGGCAAATTAGCCAAAATAATGGTGCAAAGAGAACAATAAATGTGTCCCTAAATCTTTTGCTTAGGAGTCTTGGGCTCCTAAATCTCCTAAAGTTCTGCCAACTACAAGGGTTGATGTGATTTAACCCACAAAAAAAAAAAAAAATACTATGCATATGAATGTATAAAACAAATATAAATCCATCAATAGTTATAAAACATGTCAAAATTATCTGCCAACATTAACCTGTAAACAGAGATAAACAGAACCCATTTACTTCAATGGCTGGCTTATTTAACTGTGATCCCTCCTGAACTGTTAACTGCAGCATTAATACTGGCAGAGCAGGAGCCAGCCATAGGCCCTCCTCTCTGCCAATTACTCTTGTGGCGGGAGGCAACACCCCCCCTATACATCTATACATCCCCTATACATCTATACACCCCTATACATCTATACATCCCCTATACATCTATACATCCCCTATACACCCCCTATACATCCCCTATACATCTATACATCCCCTATACATCTATACATCCCCTATACACCCCCTATACATCTATACATCCCCTATACATCTATACACCCCCTATACATCCCCTATACATCTATACACCCCCTATACATCTATTACAATCCCCTTATACACCCACTATACATTATATACATCCCCATATACATCTATACACCCCCTATACATCTATACATCCCTATACACTATACACCCCCTATACTCTATACAACCCCATATAATCTATACACCCCTATACATCTATACACCCTATACATCTATAAATCCCTTATACATCTATACACCCCCTATACACCTATACATCCCCTATACATCTATACACCCCTATACATCTATACACACCCTATACATCCCTTATACATCTATACACCTCCTATACACCCCCTACACATCTATACATCCCCTATACATCTATACACCCCCTATACACCTATACACCCCCTATACACCCCCTATACATCTATACATCCCCTATACATCTATACACTCCCTATACACCTATACATCCCCTATACATCTATACACCCCCTATACATCTATACATCTATACACCCCCTATACATCTATAAATCCCTTATACATCTATACACCCCCTATACATCTATACACCCCCTATACATCTATACACCCCTTATACATCTATACACCCCTATACATCTATACATCCCCTATACATCTATACATCCCTTATAATCTATACACCCCCCTATAATCTAACCACCCCTATACATCTATACACCCCCTATACATCCCCTATACATCTATTACACCCCCTATACATCTATACATCCCCTATACATCTATACACCCCCTATACATCTATACACCCCTTATACATCTATACACCCCTATACATCTATACATCCCCTATACATCTATACATCCCTTATACATCTATACACCCCCTATATATCCCTTATACATCTATACACCCCCTATACATCCCTTATACATCTATACACCCCCTATACATCTATACACCCCCTATACATCTATACACCCCCTATACATCCCTTATACATCTATACACCCCCTATACATCTATACATCTCATACATACTGGCAGAGCAGGAGCCAGCCATAGGCTCTCCTCACTGCCAATTACTCTTGTGGCGGGAGGCAACACCCCCCCCTATACATCTATACACCCCCTATACATCTGTACACCCCCTATACATCTATACATCCCTTATACAGCTATACACCCCCTATACATCTATACATCCCCTATACATCTATACACCCCTATACATCTATAAATCCCTTATACATCTATACACCCCTATAAATCTATAAATCCCTTATACATCTATACACCCCTATACATCTATACACACCCTATACATCCCTTATACATCTATACACCTCCTACACACCCCCTATACATCTATACACCCCCTATACACCTATACACCCTCTATACACCTATACATCCCCTTTACACCTATACACCCCCTATACACCTATACATCCCCTATACATCTATACACCCCCTATACACCTATACATCCCCTATACATCTATACACCCCTATACATCTATACATCCCCATACATCTATACACCCCCTATACATCTATAAATCCCTTATACATCTATACACCCCTATACATCTATACACCCCCTATACATCTATACACCCCCTATACATCTATACATCCCCTATACATCTATACACCCCCTATACATCTATACACCCCTTATACATCTATACACCCCCTATACATCTATACACCCCCTATACATCTATACATCCCCTATACATCTATACACCCCCTATACATCTATACACCCCTTATACATCTATACACCCCTATACATCTATACATCCCCTATACATCTATACATCCCTTATACATCTATACACCCCCTATACATCTATACACACCCTATACATCTATACACCCCCTATACATCCCCTATACATCTATACACCCCCTATACATCTATACACCCCTTATAAATCTATACATCTCTCATACATACTGGCAGAGCAGGAGCCAGCCATAGGCTCTCCTCTCTGCCAATTACTCTTGTGGCGGGAGGCAACACCCCCCCCCCTATACATCTATACATCCCCTATACATCTATACATCCCTTATACAGCTATACACCCCCTATACATCTATACATCCCCTATACATCTATACACCCCCTATACATCTATACATCCCTTATACAGCTATACACCCCCTATACATCTATACACCCCCTATACATCCCTTATACAGCTATACACCCCCTATACATCTATACACCCCCTATACATCTATACACCCCCTATACATCTATACATCCCTTATGCATCTATAAATCCCTTATACATCTATACATCTATACACCCCCTATACATCTATACATCCCTTATACATCTATACATCCCCTATACATCTATACACCCCCTATACATCTATACACCCTCTATACATCCCTTATACATCTATACACCCCCTATACATCTATACACCCTCTATACATCCCTTATACATCTATACACCCCCTATACATCCCTTATACATCTATACATCCCCTATACATCTATACACCCCTTATACATCTATACACCCCCTATACATCTATACACCCTCTATACATCTATACATCCCCTATACATCTATACACCCTCTATACATCCCTTATACATCTATACATCCCCTATACATCTATACACCCCCTATACATCTATACACCCCCTATACATCTATACACCCTCTATACATCCCCTATACATCTATACATCCCCTATACATCTATACACCCTCTATACATCCCTTATACATCTATACATCCCCTATACATCTATACACCCCCTATACATCTATACACCCCCTATACATCTATACACCCTCTATACATCCCTTATACATCTATACACCCCCTATACATCTATACACCCTCTATACATCCCCTTAACATCTATACACCCCCTATACATCCCTTATACATCTATACACCCCCTATACATCTATACACCCCCTATACATCCCTTATACATCTATACACCCCTATACATCTATACATCCCTTATACATCTATACACCCCCTATACATCCCTTATACATCTATACACCCCCTATACATCTATACACCCTCTATACATCCCTTATACATCTATACACCCCCTATACATCCCTTATACACCCCCTATACATCTATACATCTCATACATACTGGCAGAGCAGGAGCCAGCCATAGGCTCTCCTCTCTGCCAATTACTCTTGTGGCGGGAGGCAACACCCCCCCCCCTATACATCTATACATCCCTTATACATCCCCTATACATCTATACACCCCCTATACATCTATACATCCCCTATACATCTATACACCCCCTATACATCTATACATCCCCTATACATCTATCTATCTATACATCCCCTATACATCTATACACCCCCTATACATCTATACACCCCATATACATCTATCTATACATCCCCTATACATCTATACACCCCCTATACATCTATACACCCCCTATACATCTATACATCCCCTATACATCTATACATCTCTCATACATACTGGCAGAGCAGGAGCCAGCCATAGGCTCTCCTCTCTGCCAATTACTCTTGTGGCTGGAGGCAACACCTCCCCTATACATCTATACATCCCCTATACATCTATACACCCCCTATACATCCCTTATACATCTATACACCCCCTATAAATCTATACATCCCTTATACATCTATACACCCCCTATACATCTATGCATCCCTATACAACCCTATACATCTATAAATCCCCTATACAGCTATACATCCTTATACATCTATACAACCCCTTATACATCTATACATCCCTTATACATCTATACACCCCTATACATCTATACATCCCCTATACATCTATACACCCCTATACATCTATACATCCCCTATACATCTATACACCCCCTATACATCTATACACCCCCTATACACCTATACACCCCCTATACATCTATACATCCCTTATACAGCTATACACCCCCTATACATCTATACACCCCCTATACATCCCTTATACAGCTATACACCCCCTATACATCTATACACCCCCTATACATCTATACACCCCCTATACATCTATACATCCCTTATACATCGAACAGCCCTTATGCATCGATAAATCCCTTATAAATCTTACACCCCCTATACATCTATACACCCCTATACATCTATACATCCCTTACAAGCTATACATCCCCTATACATCGATACACCCCCTATACATCTATACACCCTCTATACATCCTTATACATCTATACACCCCTATACATCCCTTATACATCTATACACCCCCTATACATCCCTATACATCTATACACCCCATATACATCTATACACCCCCTAATACACCCTTATACATCTATACACCCCCTATACATCTATACATCCCTATACATCTATACATCCCCTATACATCTATACACCCCTATACATCTATACACCCTCTATACATCATACATCCCCTATACATCTATACACCCTCTATACATCCCTTATACATCTATACATCCCCTATACATCTATACACCCCTTATACATCTATACACCCCCTATACATCTATACACCCTCTATACATCTATACACCCTCTATACATCCCCTATACATCTATACATCCCCTATACATCTATACATCCCCTATACATCTATACACCCTCTATACATCCCTTATACATCTATACACCCCCTATACATCTATACACCCTCTATACATCCCTTATACATCTATACACCCCCTATACATCTATACATACCCTATACATCTATACACCCCCTATACATCTATACACCCCCTATACATCCCTTATACATCTATACATCCCTTATACATCTATACACCCTCTATACATCCCTTATACATCTATACACCCCCTATACATCTATACACCCCCTATACATCTATACATCCCTTATACACCCCCTATACATCTATACATCTCATACATACTGGCAGAGCAGGAGCCAGCCATAGGCTCTCCTCTCTGCCAATTACTCTTGTGGCGGGAGGCAACACCCCCCCCCTATACATCTATACATCCCTTATACATCTATACATCCCCTATACATCTATACACCCCCTATACATCTATACATCCCCTATACATCTATACACCCCTATACATCTATACACCCCCTATACATCTATACATCCCCTATACATCTATCTATCTATACATCCCCTATACATCTATACACCCCATATACATCTATCTATACATCCCCTATACATCTATACACCCCTATACATCTATACACCCCCTATACATCTATACATCCCCTATACACCCCCTATACATCTATACATCTCTCATACATACTGGCAGAGCAGGAGCCAGCCATAGGCTCTCCTCTCTGCCAATTACTCTTGTGGCTGGAGGCAACACCCCCCCCCCCTATACATCTATACATCCCCTATACATCTATACATCCCCTATACATCTATACACCCCCTATACAGCTATACATCCCTTATACATCTACACACCCCCTATACATCTATACATCCCCTATACATCTATACACCCACTATACATCTATACATCCCTTATACATCTATACACCCCCTATACATCTATACATCCCCTATACACCCCCTATACATCTATACATCCCCTATACAGCTATACATCCCTTATACATCTATACACCCCCTATACATCTATACATCCCTTATACATCTATACACCCCCTATACATCTATACATCCCCTATACATCTATACACCCCCTATACATCTATACATCCCCTATACATCTATACACCCCCTATACATCTATACAACCCCTATACATCTATACATCCCTTATACAGCTATACACCCCCTATACATCTATACATCCCTTATACAGCTATACACCCCCTATACATCTATACACCCCCTATACATCTATACACCCCCTATACATCTATACACCCCCTATACATCTATACATCCCTTATACAGCTATACACCCCCTATACATCTATACACCCCCTATACATCTATACACCCCCTATACATCTATACATCCCTTATACAGCTATACACCCCCTATACATCTATACATCCCCTATACATCTATACACCCTCTATACATCCCTTATACATCTATACACCCCCTATACATCTATACACCCTCTATACATCCCTTATACATCTATACACCCCCTATACATCCCTTATACATCTATACACCCCCTATACATCTATACACCCCCTATACATCCCTTATACATCTATACACCCCCTATACATCTATACATCCCTTATACATCTATACACCCTCTATACATCCCTTATACATCTATACACCCCCTATACATCTATACACCCCCTATACATCCCTTATACATCTATACACCCCCTATACATCTATACATCTCATACATACTGGCAGAGCAGGAGCCAGCCATAGGCTCTCCTCTCTGCCAATTACTCTTGTGGCGGGAGGCAACACCCCCCCCCCCTATACATCTATACATCCCTTATACATCTATACATCCCCTATACATCTATACACCCCCTAAACATCTATACATCCCCTATACATCTATACACCCCCTATACATCTATACATCCCCTATACATCTATCTATCTATACATCCCCTATACATCTATACACCCCATATACATCTATCTATACATCCCCTATACATCTATACACCCCCTATACATCTATACACCCCTATACATCTATACATCCCCTATACACCCCCTATACATCTATACATCTCTCATACATACTGGCAGAGCAGGAGCCAGCCATAGGCTCTCCTCTCTGCCAATTACTCTTGTGGCTGGAGGCAACACCCCCCCCTATACATCTATACATCCCCTATACATCTATACACCCCCTATACAGCTATACATCCCTTATACATCTATACACCCCCTATACATCCCTTATACATCTATACACCCCCTATACATCTATACATCCCCTATACATCTATACACCCACTATACATCTATACATCCCTTATACATCTATACACCCCCTATAAATCTATACATCCCTTATACATCTATACACCCCCTATACATCTATACATCCCCTATACACCCCCTATACATCTATACATCCCCTATACATCTATACATCCCTTATACATCTATACACCCCCTATACATCCCTTATACATCTATACACCCCCTATACATCCCTTATACATCTATACACCCCCTATACATCTATACATCCCTTATACATCTATACACCCCCTATACATCTATACATCCCCTATACACCCCCTATACATCTATACATCCCTTATACATCTATACACCCCCTATACATCTATACATCCCCTATACATCTATACACCCCCTATACATCTATACACCCCCTATACATCTATACACCCCTATACATCCCCTATACACCCCCTATACATCTATACATCTCTCATACACACTGGCAGAGCAGGAGCCAGCCATAGGCTCTCCTCTCTGCCAATTACTCTTGTGGCTGGAGGCCACATTCTGCTCTGGCCACAAGAGGCCGCTCCCGCCCCCAAGTGACATCATGGAAAAAAGACACAGGATGCTGCAGATAGATGAGTATGTTTTTTTTTTTTTTGTTTCACATAGGGGGATGCCTAGAAGGGGAGATGCTACATAGGTGAGAGGGGGTCTAAATAACAGAGGAGACGCCTACATGGGGAGGGGGGGGAGGTGACCAACAGGGGAGATGCCTGTATGAGGGATGAGGGGGGGAGCAACTATGAGGGAAGAAGTCTACATGGAGGGCGGGGGGGGGGGGGTAATTAATAGGGGAATTGCCTACTCGGGAAGGGGGGGGCTAACTCACTGTGGGGATGCGTTTAGTAAGGGTATGGTGATATTAGTTATTAAGTAGTGATAATGGTGGTGGTCAAGATGTGTCAATAATAAGTGTTTTTATGTACTGTTATTACTGGTCTTGGTTTATTGGATTTTAGAAATGGTCTAGTGGTATTGATCACTATGTGGTGAGGGTGTAGTGATAATATATTATTTGGTTGACTGGTCAGTAACAGTGTGATGGTATCAATCTACTTCTGGCTGCTATGGCGCTACTTGGATTATGTGAACAGCAGTGGGAAAAGTGTTTGGGCGTGGCTATGGGAGCGTGACCATGGGGGTGTGGCCATGAGAGTGTGGCTATAGGGTGTGGCTATGGGAGCATGACCATGGGAGCGTGACCATGGGGATGTGGCCATGGGAGTGTGGCCATAGGGGTGTGGCCATGGGAGTGTGGCTATGGAAGTGTGGCCATAGGAGTGTGGCTATGGAGTGTGGCTATGGGAGTGTGGCTATGGGAGTGTGGCTATGGGAGTGTGGCTATGGAGTGTGGCTATGGAGTGTGGCTATGGAGTGTGGCTATGGAGTGTGGCTATGGAGTGTGGCTATGGAGTGTGGCTATGGAGTGTGGCTATGGAGTGTGGCTATGGAGTGTGGCTATGGAGTGTGGCTATGGAGTGTGGCTATGGAGTGTGGCTATGGAGTGTGGCTATGGAGTGTGGCTATGGAGTGTGGCTATGGAGTGTGGCTATGGAGTGTGGCTATGGAGTGTGGCCATGGGAGTGTGGCTATGGGGTGTGGCCATGGGAGTGTGGCTATGGGGTGTGGCTATGGGGTGTGGCCATGGGAGTGTGGCTATAGGGTGTGGCCATGGGAGTGTGGCCATGGGAGTGTGGCTATGGGGTGTGGCCATGGGAGTGTGGCTATGGAAGCGTGGCTATGGGAGTGTGGCTATGGACGCATGGCCATGGGGTGTGGCTATGGACGCGTGGCCATGGGGTGTGGCCATGGGAGCGTGGCATGAAGGCATGGCGTGTTGGCTTGAACGACCCTCTTTCTCAGCAAAAGTTGGGAGGCATAGAATAAATAAATAAATTCTATTACCAAGTCATCCGCCATATTACAAAGAGCAGCAGGGAAGCCTCTGGGCTTATTGTAATCCCTAGAAGGAAAGATTATATGTGGAGGCACCAGGCAGCCTTTCTACTGGGAACGATAGCGTCTACTATACATCTATACACCCCCTATACATCTATACACCCCCCCATACTGGGAGCAGGGATGTGCAGACCCCTGAGACCAGCCTACAGTAAATAGCAGGGACCACCCTGAAGCTCTGTCATTCTGTGCTTCACCCATCATTTGCCAATATTAAAGCGTAACTGTCATTTCAGGGTCATTTTTCTGAAAACATTAAATATCAACAGTACAAGCGATTTTAAGACACTCTGTAATAGGATTTATGTACTAAAAGAGTTTCCTTCTGTAGTGAAAAAGCAATCTCCCAGCCTTCCCCCTCACTTCAGAAGCAGCAGGATTTCTGTGTCCATTATGTGGCTATGGAGAGGGGAGGGGCTGAGAGGAGTGAGTGAGCACGGAGCAGTCCTGCACAGCACAACACCCTGCAATCTTCTCTCAGTAAGTTCATAGATAAGCACTGACCTTTCTGACCCCAGAATCCTGCGGTTTAGGTGCCCAGAGAGTCTACAAACAGCTGACCTTCATGTCACCTCTTCCTGCTCCCTCATCTCCCTCGGCCCCTCCCCCCTTCATAGGCTTACAATGGAGAGAGCAGAGCCCGTCTTCACTGGCTTCTCTGTAATGAAGACGTGTTTGCCTGATAATGCACAGATAAGAAGTCGGGGGGGAGGCTGGGAGATTGCTTCTTGAGTACAGAAGGAGGCTTTTTTGGCTGATGAAACCTATTACAGAGTTTCTTAAAATCGCTTATACTACTGATTTCTGCAATAAAAAAACATGACAGTTACGCTTTAAATCTTTTTATTCAGTAATAAAATATGCATCAATTTTTACTTTCTATGTGTTTCTACCAGTCAATATCATTTTACTTGCTTTGAACTTACCAGTCCCCCACATGTGCTGAAGGAAGCAAATGATCCCCTATGTCCAAGAACGATGCCGCTATAATAACAGTCTCTATCCGTAGTCCCAGGATTCAGTGATTCCTTCCTGTCTCTCTTCCGCTCTTCAACAACAAAGCTTGGAGACAGGAATCGGCTATCCTTCTTTAGTAGAAGATACAGGTCCTTCCCAAAGGCAGAAATCTTCACTTTCATCTTTCCACCATGATCTGCTGATCCTGTAGAACTGTTACATTTTCCAGAATGGGATGTTATCATGGCTGAGATTATACTAGGAGAAGATGGAGAAGAACTAGGAGAAGATGGAGAAGAACTAGGAGAAGATGGAGAAGATGCAGTCACTGATTTTGCTTCAGACAACCAAGGAAAAGAAGCCAAATGGTAAAGCTCCGGAGTCTCTTGCTCGTCATACGCCTCCTCATCGGGATCTGTTTGTTGATAACTTGGAGTAGATGAAAGAGAGGATACAGAACGAACTTCCCTTGAGCTACTAGCAGCCTGGTTACTGGCTGACGGAACGTCCTCACCACTACGGTTTCTGTTGGCATCTTGAACACTTGAACCCACAGTGGACCGTCCATCTTGTCCCTTTTCCTGTGGTCCCCACAGAGATGGAAAAACTACTTCCCATTCCTCATCCCATTGGGAGGATGAAATAAGACCTAAAAAATATCAAGTGTGATGATTATTCAAAAGGCAATGGTCGACTTCATGTATCAAGAGCAACACATGGTCTACAAAAGGCAGACTGATAACCTGTACACATACTACAGTGTCAGGAGGAACATCAGATACCATTGTGGGAGATCAGGAGAGACTTTCAGAAGTTTACTGTAAGGCTATGTTCACACATCATAAAATAAAGGTAAAATAAGTCAGTAATTCTGTGGTACAAATCCGGCCATATTTTCAATATAATAATGTGAGGAACAGGTCAGGGACACACGGAATACACAGACCAGGTGATGCCCTGACGCTGCTCCCCCAGACTGCCCCTGCCTCCTTTACAGGCCGCCCCAACCTGACTGTAACTGCTCTGAAATCGGTGCAAACACAAATCACGGACAAGACAACAAAATACACAATAATAGACAGGTCAGTAACTATCGGACAATGAAGTACAAAGTCATGGTTCAGTGGGATAGGAGAACGAGAGCCAAGATCTAGTAACAAGGTATTAGACAACGTCATAACTAGAGATAGACAGCTTAGTCACTCCAAATGACGGCTATAGCAGGCAAAGTAGAACATGGTGGGGGTAGCTGTTATATAAGTCCCGTCCCAAGAACGAGATTTGGTCCCTGCTTTTAAACTGGAGCATTGCAATACTCATTTCCTTTAAAATGCCTCAATACAGGCCGGGAACCCTTCCCTCACCTCCATCGCTCTCATTCATTCCTCATGTCCGTCCCTCACCTCCATCTCTTACCTCAGTCCCTCACATCCGCCCCCCACCTCCATCCCTCACATCCGCCCCCCACCTCCGTCCCTCACATCCGCCCCCCACCTCCGTCCCTCACCTCCGTCCCCCACCTCCGTCTCTCACCTCCGTCCTTCACATCCGTCCCCCACCTCCGTTTCTCACCTCCGTCCCTCACATCCGTCTCTCACCTCCGTCCCCCACCTCCGTCTCTCACCTCCGTCCCTCACCTGTGTCCCCCACATCCGTCTCTCACCTCCGTCCCTCACCTGTGTCCCCCACATCCGTCCCTCACCTCCGTCCCTCACCTCCGTCCCTCACCTGTGTCCCCCACATCCGTCTCTCACCTCCGTCCCTCACCTGTGTCCCCCACATCCGTCCCTCACCTCCGTCCCTCACCTCCGTCTCTCACCTCCGTCCCTCACCTCCGTCCCCCACCTCCGTCCCTCACCTCCGTCCCCCACCTCCGTCCCCCACCTCCGTCCCCCACCTCCGTCCCTCACCTCCGTCCCCCACCTCCGTCCCCCACCTCCGTCCCCCACCTCCGTCTCTCACCTCCGTCCCTCACCTCCGTCCCCCACCTCCGTTTCTCACCTCCGTTCCCCACATCCGTCTCTCACCTCGGTTTCTCACCTCCGTCCCTCACCTGTGTCCCCCACATCCGTCTCTCACCTCTGTCTCTTACCTCCGTCCCTGACACTTGTCCTTTAAGCTATGGTGGGGATTTATCATTGTCCGGGCTCGGCCGGGAACAGTTATAATAAATGAGGGAGCAAAAATAGACATACACTTGGTCTGAGGATTTACAGCCCCGGCTGTGCCAGATGTATAATAATTTCCTGAGGTCGCATAAATTATCTCAGAAATCCGCACTAACCTGAGGCGAGCAAATACTTCACATACACGGCCGCATCGTAATAAATCAGGGAAGCAGAAATCATCCGCATTACATAAAGACTGGCATGTACAATGTATTCTAACCATTGTGTAAACTCACGGCCGTTGTTTCTATAGACTTTAATGAAAACCATTGAATACTGAAAATAATGGAGCTGCTGCTGCTGGTGGTAATGGAGCTGCTGCTGCTGGAGCTGCTGGTGGTAATGGAGCTGCTGCTGGTGGTGGTGATGGAGCTGCTGCTGGTGGTGATGGAGCTGCTGCTGCTGGTGGTGATGGAGCTGGTGGTGGTGATGGAGCTGCTGCTGGTGGTAATGGAGCTGCTGCTGGTGGTGATGGAGCTGCTGCTGGTGGTAATGGAGCTGCTGCTGGTGGTGATGGAGCTGCTGCTGGTGGTTATGGAGCTGCTGCTGGTGGTGATGGAGCTGCTGCTGCTGGAGCTGCTGGTGGTGGTGATGGAGCTGCTGCTGGTAGTGATGGAGCTGCCTCTGGTGGTAATGGAGCTGCTGCTGCTGGAGCTGCTGGTGGTAATGGAGCTGCTTCTGGTGGTGATGGAGCTGCTGCTGCTGGTGGTAATGGAGCTGCTGCTGCTGGAGCTGCTGGTGGTAATGGAGCTGCTGCTGCTGGAGCTGCTGGTGGTGATGGAGCTGCTTCTGGTGGTAATGGAGCTGGAGCTGGTGGTGGTGATGGAGCTGCTGCTGGTAGTGATGGAGCTGCCTCTGGTGGTGATGGAGCTGCTGCTGGTGGTGAGGGAGCTGCTGCTTCTGGTAGTGATGGAGCTGCTGCTGCTGGTAGTGATGATGGAGCTGCTGCTGGTGGTGATGGAGCTGCTGGTGGTGATGGAGCTGCTGCTGCTGGTAGTGATGGAGCTGCTGCTGGTACTGATTGAGCTGGTGGTGGTGATGGAGCTGCGGCTGGTGGTGGTAGTGATGGAGCTGCTGCTGGTAGTGATGGAGCTGGTGGTGGTGATGGAGCTGCTTCTGGTGGTGGTGATGGAGCTGCTGCTGCTGGTAGTGATGAAGCTGCTGCTGGTAGTGATGGAGCTGCTGCTGCTGGTGATGGAGCTGCTGCTGCTGGTAGTGATGGAGCTGCTGGTGGTGATAGAGCTGCTGCTGGTAGTGATGGAGCTGCTGGTGGTGGTGATGGAGCTGCTGGTGGTGGTGATGGAGCTGCTGGTGGTAGTGATGGAGCTGCTGGTGGTAGTGATGGAGCTGCTGGTGGTAGTGATGGAGCTGCTGGTAGTGATGGAGCTGCTGCTGGTAGTGATGGAGCTGGTGGTGGTGATGGAGCTGCTTCTGGTGGTGGTGATGGAGCTGCTTCTGGTGGTAGTGATGGAGCTGCTGGTGGTGGTGATGGAGCTGCTGGTGGTAGTGATGGAGCTGCTGGTGGTGGTGATGGAGCTGCTGCTGGTGGTGATGGAGCTGCTGGTGGTGGTGATGGAGCTGCTGCTGGTAGTGATGGAGCTGCTTCTGGTGGTGATGGAGCTGCTGCTGGTGGTGATGGAGCTGCTGCTGGTGATGATAAGGCAGCTGCTGTAGGGAACGGAGTTGAGAGATCTGCACCAGCTACACTAGAAAAAAATAACCCCTTCCTCTTGTGCAAGCAGGTGGCAGAGATTACAGCGTCACATGATAGGCCCAATACCACCCGTCGAACGGGCAGTCAAGAGCAAGTGGGGGCTTTAGTTGATTACATGGCACAGTGCTCCTCCAGTTCCATAGGGTTGTCTTCTACCCACTCCTCTCCATCGCCCCCTTTAGCTCAACCCCTTCTAAATGGTTAGAAGACAATGTCAGGGCTGATGATGGAATTCTAGACACCACATGGACTGAACGGCATGACAGTCCGGAGCAAGAGGTGATGGTCAGTCAGCCCCAGAAACAGAGGGAGGGGGGCAAATGCCCAGCGGGGGGGCCCAAGGACAGTACCTCAACATGTGACAGCAAACGCGCCAAGGCACGGAGTGTGCCCAAAACAGTTCAAAGGAACTCTGCAGCCTGGCATATGGTGGTTTGCTTGGTGCGCCACAAGGCCCTCAGCTGAGGTGTGAAAAAAACAGCACCACATGATAAGGCACCTAAATGGCAAACAGGATCTGCAGCGGATCAGTCACCAGAAAAGCCAGCAAACACCTGAGGCTCTGCTGCTTTTGTAGTCTGGGCCTCTACACCAGCCCACCGAGCGACAGCCCCACCGAGTGACAGGCCCACCGAGCGACAGCCCCACCAAACAACGGGCCCTCAAACTGAACATGTGGCAGCAGCAGCAGTGCCACCACCAACATTAACGGCCATATCCACACCTTCCCAGGGAAAATGGCTTTCCATCCCACAAACTTTAGAAGAAAAGAGGCAAATATGTCCCCCTCGCATCCATGATCCCTGATTCTAAACGGGAACATTGCAAAACTCATTTTCTTTAAAATGCCCCTATTCAGGCTGGTGAAGACGGAGAGTTCCATAAAGCTGATGGCGGTGGCTGTCCCACAGTATACCATTCCCAGTGACCACTACTTCTGTTGGAGGGTCATCTCTCATCTGCACCAACAGGTTAGAGAGAAGATATGGTGTGCGCTGTGCAATATAATCAGTGCCAAAGTCCACATAACCACCGATACGCATACAGTGATAGAGCCCCCAGCCGATTGGCTGTACCAGATATAGTGATAGAGCCCCAAGCCAATTGGCTGTACTAGATATAGCGATAGAGCCCGCAGCCGATTGGCTGTACTAGATATAGTGATAGAGCCCGCAGCCGATTGGCTGTACCAGATATAGTGATAGAGCCCCAAGCCAATTGGCTGTACTAGATATAGCGATAGAGCCCCCAGCCGATTGGCTGTACTAGATATAGCGATAGAGCCCGCAGCCAATTGGCTGTACTAGATATAGCGATAGAGCTCCCAGCCGATTGGCTGTACTAGATATAGCGATAGAGCCCGCAGCCGATTGGCTGTACTAGATAAAGTGAGCTCTCAGAGGTGAGCACAATTGGAGGACCCCTATCTGCTGTATGTGGCTGGAGGACCCCTAGCTGCTGTATGTGGCTGGAGGACCCCTATCTGCTGTATGTGGCTGGAGGACCCCTTTCGGCTGTATGTGGGTCCCTTACTACACCACGCCGGTCTCCTTCCTATAACCAGTTACGAGATCAATATGTTTTGTGTTACACATGAGAAGCAAATACCGCAGCATAGTAACGTGTATAAAGCTGCTTCTACCGTCACCATCAGACTTCAATAACTTATACAGAACTTTCAGTTTAAACCCTAAAATCCAAGTCGCCGATGTGATGATGCCGTAATAAAAGCTCATCCGATGTACAATGGATTCCAAATGGCAGCAAGGAGCTGGGGGCCCAGGGCGAAGAGACGCCGCTGCACAGACGACGACACACAGAAACCGCTGCACAGACACAACACAGACGCCGCCGCACAGACGACACACAGACACCGCTGCACAGACACAACACAGACACTGCCGCACAGACACCGCCTCACAGACGACACACAGACACCGCCGCACAGACACTGCCGCACAGACACCGCCGCACAGACGACACACAGACACCGCCGCACAGACACTGCCGCACAGACACCGCCGCACAGACGACACACAGACACCGCCGCACAGACACAACACAGACACCGCCGCACAGACACAACACAGACACCGCCGCACAGACACAACACAGACACCGCTGCACAGACACCGCCGCACAGATGCCGCCGCACAGACACAACACAGACACCGCCGCACAGACACAACACAGACACCGCTGCACAGACACCGCCGCACAGATGCCGCCGCACAGACACAACACAGACACCGCCGCACAGACACAACACAGACACCGCTGCACAGACACCGCCGCACAGATGCCGCCGCACAGACACCGCCGCACAGACGACACACAGACACCGCCGCACAGACACAACACAGACGCCGCACGCCTTCTCCACCACTTAGGTAGATTCACCTTTAGGTTGTTGTGTCACAGTTTGTTCTTTTTTTTTGCTTGTTCGCTTTGACCAGATACTGGATGGTGCGATACATACGAGGAGGGGGGGTATTAAACTTTCCCTATACGTCACCTCCAAGCAGGGCGCGTATGTTGAAAATGACAACTCTCTTCTTGGGGAGACCCTGAATCAGCCATAACAACAAAACCATCTGCAATGCGGAGGGTAATGAGCAAACTAAAACCCAACGCATTTTAATCAGAGCAATGACTTCATCAGGGGAATGACTGGCTGGAAGTAGACATGAGCAAATATTGAGCATGCTCAAGTTAGTCTGAACCTGAGCGTTCGGCATTGGATTAGCGGTGGCTGCTGAAGTTGGATAAGGCTTAAGGCCTTCTGAAAAACATGGGTTTAGTCATTGGCTGTATCCATGTTTTCCAGACAACCTTAGGGCTTTATCCAACTTCAGCAGCCGCCGCTAATCAAATACCGAACACTCGGGTTCAGATGGACTCCAGCATGCTCGATATTCGCTCCTCTCTAGCTGGAAGTTCCAGAAAATGATTGCAGGGTATGAGGTGCATGGAGTCCCCCACACATACATATGCACTTTGCCCCCACAAGGTCTTACACCTTGGCATATTGGTGGTTTCCGGTCGGCGCGGTCACATGACGCCATGATATGTGAGTATCATATATAGTCGCACTGTTGGCGACCATTGTCCCATACCACGATACTTTCTCTATTCAGAAGTGAGAGAAAATCGGTTTCTGAAAGTCTCGTTCTCTCAGTGTGTAAAATAATAAGGTAATAAACATTCTAATTGGCGCTTACACAGAGGTGAGGGGCCGCCCGGCAGCAAATGCTTCACTCCTTACGGTGCTGGCGGATACAAGCCGACCTCCTATCACCCGGGGCAATGACATTTGTTTCCACCCCTTCCCCCCATTTCCTTTCCACAGCCGTCAGGTTAGTCGTCCCCCCGTTGTTTGACCCCATGACATCTGCCTGCTCCTCTATAGTACAAAGCCCCCATCATGCCATGCAGATTCATAGAATAATCAATCTACAGCAGGGACGTTACTATACACAGGACGGCGCTATACACAGGACGGCACTATACACAGGACGTCTCTAAACACAGGACGTCTCTATACACAGGACGGCACTATACACAGGACAGCGCTATACACAGGACGTCTCTATACACAGGATGGCGCTATACACAGGACGGCACTATACACAGGACAGCGCTATACACAGGACGTCTCTATACACAGGACGGCACTATACACAGGACGGCACTATACACAGGACAGCGCTATACACAGGACGTCTCTATACACAGGACGGCACTATACACAGGACGTTACTATACACAGGACGGCACTATACACAGGACGTCTCTATACACAGGACGGCGCTATACACAGGACGTTACTATACACAGGACGTTACTATACACAGGACGGCACTATATACAGGACAGCACTATACACAGGACGGCGCTATACACAGGACGGCACTATACACAGGACGTCTCTATACACAGGACGGCGCTATACACAGGACGTTACTATACACAGGACGGCACTATATACAGGACAGCACTATACACAGGACGGCGCTATACACAGGACGGCACTATATACAGGACGTCTCTATACACAGGACGTCTCTATACACAGGACGGCACTATATACAGGACAGCACTATACAAAGGACGGCGCTATACACAGGACGGCACTATATACAGGACGTCTCTATACACAGGACGTTACTATACACAGGACAGCACTATATACAGGACGGCGCTATACACAGGACGGCACTATATACAGGATGGCACTATACACAGGACGGCACTATACACAGGACGGCACTATACACAGGACGTCTCTATACACAGGACGGCGCTATACACAGGACGGCACTATACACAGGACGTCTCTATACACAGGATGTTACTATATACAGGACATTACTATACACAGGACAGCACTATACACACGACGTTGCTATACACAGGACGTCTCTATACACAGGATGTTACTATATACAGGACATTACTATACACAGGACGGCACTATACACAGGACGGCGCTATACACAGGACGTCTCTAAACACAGGACGGCGCTATACACAGGACGGCACTATACACAGGACGGCGCTATACACAGGACGTCTCTATACACAGGACGGCACTATACACAGGACGTCTCTAAACACAGGATGGCGCTATACACAGGACGTTACTATACACAGGACGTTACTATACACAGGACGGCACTATACACAGGACGTCTCTATACACAGGACGTCTCTATACACAGGACGGCACTATACACAGGACAGCGCTATACACAGGATGGCGCTATACACAGGACGGCACTATACACAGGACAGCGCTATACACAGGACGTCTCTATACACAGGACGGCGCTATACACAGGACGTTACTATACACAGGACGGCACTATATACAGGACAGCACTATACACAGGACGGCGCTATACACAGGACGGCACTATACACAGGACGTCTCTATACACAGGACGTCTCTATACACAGGACAGCACTATACAAAGGACGGCGCTATACACAGGACGGCACTATATACAGGACGTCTCTATACACAGGACGTTACTATACACAGGACGGCACTATATACAGGACGGCGCTATACACAGGACGGCACTATATACAGGATGGCACTATACACAGGACGGCACTATACACAGGACGGCACTATACACAGGACGTCTCTATACACAGGACGGCGCTATACACAGGACAGCACTATACACAGGACGTCTCTATACACAGGATGTTACTATATACAGGACATAACTATACACAGGACGGCACTATACACACGACGTTACTATACACAGGACGTTACTATACACAGGACGTCTCTATACACAGGATGTTACTATATACAGGACATTACTATACACAGGACGTCTCTATACACAGGATGTTACTATATACAGGACATTACTATACACAGGACGGCGCTATACACAGGACGTTACTATGTACAGGACATTACTATACACAGGACGTCTCTATACACAGGATGTTACTATATACAGGACATTACTATACACAGGACGTCTCTATACACAGGACGTCTCTATACACAGGACGTCTCTATACACAGGACGGCACTATACACAGGACGGCACTATACACAGGACGGCACTATACACAGGACGTCTATATACACAGGACGGCACTATATACAGGACATTACTATATACAGGACATTACTATACACAGGACGGCACTATATACAAAACGGCACTATACACAGGACGGCACTATATACAGGACATTACTATATACAGGACATTACTATACACAGGACGGCACTATACACAGGACGTTGCTATACACAGGACGGCGCTATACACAGGACGGCACTATACATAGGACGTCTCTATACACAGGACGGCACTATACACAGGACGTTGCTATACACAGGACGGCACTATATACAGGACAGCACTATACACAGGACGTCTCTATACACAGGACGGCACTATACACAGGACGTCTCTATACACAGGACGGCACTATACACAGGACGTCTCTATACACAGGACGTTGCTATACACAGGACGTTGCTATACACAGGACGGCACTATACACAGGACGGCACTATACACAGGACGTTGCTATACACAGGACGGCACTATACACAGGACGGCACTATACACAGGATATAATGAATTCATTAGAATAACATCCACTCTAATATACAGTATCAGCAGATCACATTTCATTCATTGGGAACTGCTGACATTTTCCTCATTGACAAAGTCCCCGACTATCAGCGGCCGCACACAGAGAACTGCTCTGCCAGGGACCCCTACAGTATATGATGAGCGGGGAACAGGGACCCCTACAGTATATAATGAGCGGGTGGGGGGGATATGGACAGGGACCCCTACAGTATATGATGAGCGGGGGATATGGACAGGGACCCCTACAGTATATGATAAGCGGGGGATATGGACAGGGACCCCTACAGTATATGATGAGCGGGGGATATGGACAGGGACCCCTACAGTATATGATGAGCGGGGAACAGGGACCCCTACAGTATATGATGAGGGGAGGGATATGGACAGGGACCCCTACAGTATATGATGAGCGGGGAACTGGGACCCCTACAGTATATGATGAGGGGAGGGATATGGACAGGGACCCCTACAGTGTATGATGAGGGGGGGATATGGACAGGGACCCCTACAGTATATGATGAGCGGGGAACAGGGACCCCTACAGTATATGATGAGCGGGGGATATGGACAGGGACCCCTACAGTATATGATGAGCGGGGGATATGGACAGGGACCCCTACAGTATATGATGAGCGGGGAACAGGGACCCCTACAGTATATGATGAGGGGGGGATATGGACAGGGACCCCTACAGTATATGATGAGGGGAGGGATATGGACAGGGACCCCTACAGTATATGATGAGCGGGGGATATGGACAGGGACCCCTACAGTATATGATGAGGGGGGGATATGGACAGGGACCCCTACAGTATATGATGAGGGGGGGATATGGACAGGGACCCCTACAGTATATGATGAGCGGGGGATATGGACAGGGACCCCTACAGTATATGATGAGCGGGGGGGGGGGGGGATATGGACAGGGACCCCTACAGTATATGATGAGGGGGGGATATGGACAGGGACCCCTACAGTATATGATGAGGGGGGGATATGGACAGGGACCCCTACAGTATATGATGAGCGGGGGATATGGACAGGGACCCCTACAGTATATGATGAGCGGGGGGGGGGGGGGATATGGACAGGGACCCCTACAGTATATGATGAGCGGGGGATATGGACAGGGACCCCTACAGTATATGATGAGCGGGGGATATGGACAGGGACACCTACAGTATTTGATGAGCGGGGGGATATGGACAGGGACCCTTACAGTATATGATGAGCGGGGAACAGGGACCCCTACAGTATATGATGAGGGGAGGGATATGGACAGGGACCCTTACAGTATATGATGAGCGGGGAACAGGGACCCCTACAGTATATGATGAGGGGAGGGATATGGACAGGGACCCCTACAGTGTATGATGAGGGGGGGATATGGACAGGGACCCCTACAGTATATGATGAGGGGGGGATATGGACAGGGACCCCTACAGTATATGATGAGAGGGGAACAGGGACCCCTACAGTATATGATGAGCGGGTGGGGGGGATATGGACAGGGACCCCTACAGTATATGATGAGCGGGTGGGGGGGATATGGACAGGGACCCCTACAGTATATGATGAGCGGGGAACTGGGACCCCTACAGTATATGATGAGGGGGGGGATATGGACAGGGACCCCTACAGTATATGATGTCCGGGGGATATGGACAGGGACCCCTACAGTATATGATGTCCGGGGGATATGGACAGGGACCCCTACAGTATATGATGAGCGGGGGATATGGACAGGGACCCCTACAGTATATGATGTCCGGGGGATATGGACAGGGACCCCTACAGTATATGATGTCCGGGGGATATGGACAGGGACCCCTACAGTATATGATGAGCGGGGGATATGGACAGGGACCCCTACAGTATATGATGAGGGGGGGGGGATATGGACAGGGACCCCTACAGTATATGATGAGGGAGGGATATGGACAGGGACCCCTACAGTATATGATGAGCGGGGGGGGATATGGACAGGGACCCCTACAGTATATGATGAGCGGGGGGGGATATGGACAGGGACCCCTACAGTGTATGATAAGCGGGGGATATGGACAGGGACCCCTACAGTGTATGATGAGGGGGGGGGGATATGGACAGGGACCCCTACAGTATATGATGAGGGGGGGGGATATGGACAGGGACCCCTACAGTATATGATGAGGGGGGGGGATATGGACAGGGACCCCTACAGTATATGATGTCCGGGGGATATGTACAGGGACCCCTACAGTATATGATGAGCGGGTGGGGGGGATATGTACAGGGACCCCTACAGTATATGATGAGCGGGTGGGGGGATATGGACAGGGACCCCTACAGTATATGCTGAGCGGGTGGGGGGATATGGACAGGGACCCCTACAGTGTATGACGAGTGGGGAACAGGGACCCCTACAGTATATGATGAGCGGGGGGGGGGGGGGGGGGGGGGGGGATATGGACAGGGACCCCTACAGTATATGATGAGGGGGGGGATATGGACAGGGACCCCTACAGTATATGATGAGGGGGGGGATATGGACAGGGACCCCTACAGTATATGATGAGCGGGGGGATATGGACAGGGACCCCTACAGTATATGATGAGCGGGGGGGGGGGGGGGGATATGGACAGGGACCCCTACAGTATATGATGAGGGGGGGATATGGACAGGGACCCCTACAGTATATGATGAGGGGGGGGGATATGGAGAGGGACCCCTACAGTATATGATGAGGGGGGGGGATATGGACAGGGACCCCTACAGTATATGATGTCCGGGGGATATGTACAGGGACCCCTACAGTGTATGATGAGCGGGGGGGGGGGGATATGGACAGGGACCCCTACAGTATATGATGAACGGGGGGGGGGGGGATATGGACAGGGACCCCTACAGTATATGATGAGCGGGGAACTGGGACCCCTACAGTATATGATGAGGGGGGGATATGGACAGGGACCCCTACAGTATATGATGAGCGGGGAACTGGGACCCCTACAGTATATGATGAGGGGAGGGATATGGACAGGGACCCCTACAGTGTATGATGAGGGGGGGATATGGACAGGGACCCCTACAGTATATGATTAGCGGGGGATATGGACAGGGACCCCTACAGTATATGATGAGCGGGGGATATGGACAGGGACCCCTACAGTGTATGATGAGGGGAGGGATATGGACAGAAACCCCTACAGTATATGATGAGCGGGGGATATGGACAGGGACCCCCTACAATATATGATGAGCGGGGAACAGGGACCCCTACAGTATATGATGAGGGGAGGGATATGGACAGGGACCCCTACAGTATATGATGAGGGGGGGATATGGACAGGGACCCCTACAGTATATGATGAGGGGAGGGATATGGACAGAGACCCCTACAGTATATGATGAGCGGGGGATATGGACAGGGACCCCTACAGTATATGATGAGCGGGGGATATGGACAGGGACCCCTACAGTATATGATGAGCGGGGGATATGGACAGGGACCCCTACAGTATATGATGAGGGGAGGGATATGGACAGGGACCCCTACAGTATATGATGAGGGGGGGATATGGACAGGGACCCCTACAGTATATGATGAGGGGAGGGATATGGACAGAGACCCCTACAGTATATGATGAGCGGGGGATATGGACAGGGACCCCTACAGTATATGATGAGCGGGGGATATGGACAGGGACCCCTACAGTATATGATGAGCGGGGGATATGGACAGGGACCCCTACAGTATATGATGAGGGGAGGGATATGGACAGGGACCCCTACAGTATATGATGAGCGGGGGATATGGACAGGGACCCCTACAGTATATGATGAGCGGGGGATATGGACAGGGACCCCTACAGTATATGATGTCCTGGGGATATGGACACAGTATACCACCGTAGAGGATTGCTGTATACTGTTATAGAGGATAGCTGTATACCACCATAGAGGATTGCTGTATACTGCTATAGAGGATTGCTGTATACTGCTATAAAGGACTGCTGTATACCACAATGTTCATTTTGCAGCCAAAAGACGGAGATGCAGATACTGAGCATGTAGTATGTAATGATGTAGAAACTTGTAATGAAGAAAATGAATGCCGCACTCACACTATCTAGTTGGCTTAAGCTGTATTTGTCAAACGTATCTCCTGTGCTACGGCCGTTACGGGACTCCTTAGCCGGAAGAAGGGGCGGAGCCCTGTAACGGCCGTAGCACAGGAGACGCGTCCTGCACCCTACACCATCCCCTCCCAAGCATTTGTGTCAGTTTGACGAATAAAGCCTAAGCCTGCTACTGGATACGGTGAGTGTGGCATTCATTTTCTACAGTACAAGTTTCTACATTACTGCATCCCATATATATGCCTAGCACCCCGCGGGGGTCTATATACTACTGGGGTAACACACAGGGGGGCCATGCACTAATGGGGAGTGCACAAGAGGGCTATATACTACTGGGGAAGCGCACGGGGGGGGGCTATATACTACCATGGGAGCACACAGGGGGGCTATATACTACCATGGGAGCACACAGGGGGGCTATATACTACTAGAAGAGCACACAGGGGGGCTATATACTACTGGAGTTGCACACAGGGGAGAGATATACTACTGGGGGAGTGCAACACTAATGATGTTCAGCTCGGACCTTCACCTGACAATAGACCCCGGTAAGTGGCCATTCACTAAAAGTTGTTTAGTACCCCTGCAGTAAATTATACTGCTATTACTATACATGACACTGCTATCCTCTATACAGTACATGACACAGCAGAGAGGCGGCCACCTACCTGTACTGATCCTGCAGGACACCATCCACCAGAGCACACACAGCAAAGAGGCGGCCACCTACCTATACTGATCCTGCAGGACACCAGAACACACAGAGCAGAGAGACAGCCACCTACCTGTACTGATCCTGCAGGACACCATCCATCAGAGCACACAGAGCAGAGAGGCGGCCACCTACCTGTACTGATCCTGCAGGACACCATCCACCAGAGCACACACAGCAAAGAGGCGGCCACCTACCTGTACTGATCCTGCAGGACACCATCCACCAGAGCGCACAGAGCAGAGAGGCAGCCACCTACCTGGACTGATCCTGCAGGACACCAGAACACACAGAGCAGAGAGGCGGCCACCTACCTGTACTGATCCTGCAGGACACCATCCACCAGAGCGCACAGAGCAGAGAGGCGGCCACCTACCTGTACTGATCCTGCAGGACACCATCCACCAGAGCGCACACAGCAGAGAGGCGGCCACCTACCTGTACTGATCCTGCAGGACACCAGAGCGCACAGAGCAGAGAGGCGGCCACCTACCTGTACTGATCCTGCAGGACACCATCCACCAGAGCGCACAGAGGAGAGGCGGCCACCTACCTGTACTGATCCTGCAGGACACCATCCACCAGAACACACAGATCAGAGAGGCGGCCACCTACCTGTACTGATCCTGCAGGACACCATCCACCAGAACACACAGATCAGAGAGGCGGCCACCTACCTGTACTGATCCTGCAGGACACCATCCACCAGAGCGCACAGAGCAGAGAGGCGGCCACCTACCTGTACTGATCCTGCAGGACACCATCCACCAGAGCACACACAGAAAAGAGGCGGCCACCTACCTGTACTGATCCTGCAGGACACCAGAACACACAAAGCAGAGAGGCGGCCACCTACCTGTACTGATCCTGCAGGACACCATCCACCAGAGCGCACACAGCAGGGAGGCGGCCACCTACCTGTACTGATCCTGCAGGACACCAGAACACACAGAGCAGAGAGGCGGCCACCTACCTGTACTGATCCTGCAGGACACCATCCACCAGAGCGCACACAGCAGAGAGGCGGCCACCTACCTGTACTGATCCTGTAGGACACCATCCACCAGAGCGCACAGAGAAGAGAGGCGGCCACCTACCTGTACTGATCCTCCAGGACACCATACACCAGAACACACAGAGCAGAGAGGCGGCCACCTACCTGTACTGATCCTGTAGGACACCATCCACCAGAGCGCACAGAGAAGAGAGGCGGCCACCTACCTGTACTGATCCTGCAGGACACCATACACCAGAACACACAGAGCAGAGAGGCGGCCACCTACCTGTACTGATCCTGCAGGACACCATCCACCAGAGCACACACAGCAAAGAGGCGGCCACCTACCTGTACTGATCCTGCAGGACACCATCCACCAGAGCGCACAGAGCAGAGAGGCAGCCACCTACCTGTACTGATCCTGCAGGACACCAGAACACACAGAGCAGAGAGGCGGCCACCTACCTGTACTGATCCTGCAGGACACCATCCACCAGAGCGCACACAGCACAGAGGCGGCCACCTACCTGTACTGATCCTGCAGGACACCATCCACCAGAGCGCACAGAGCAGAGAGGCAGCCACCTACCTGTACTGATCCTGCAGGACGCCATCCACCAGAGCGCACAGAGCAGAGAGGCGGCCACCTACCTGTACTGATCCTGCAGGACACCATCCACCAGAACACACAGAGCAGATAGGCGGCCACCTACCTGTACTGATCCTGCAGGACACCATCCACCAGAGCGCACAGAGAAGAGAGGCGGCCACCTACCTGTACTGATCCTCCAGGACACCATCCACCAGAGCGCACAGAGCAGATAGGCGGCCACCTACCTGTACTGATCCTGCAGGACACCATCCACCACAGAGCAGAGAGGCGGCCACCTACCTGTACTGATCCTGCAGGACACCATCCACCAGAGCGCACACAGCAGAGAGGCGGCCACCTACCTGTACTGATCCTGCAGGACACCATCCACCAGAACACACAGAGCAGAGAGGCGGCCACCTACCTGTACTGATCCTCCAGGACACCATACACCAGAACACACAGAGCAGAGAGGCGGCCACCTACCTGTACTGATCCTGCAGGACACCATCCACCAGAGCGCACACAGCAGAGAGGCGGCCACCTACCTGTACTGATCCTGCAGGACACCAGAACACACAGAGCAGAGAGGCGGCCACCTACCTGTACTGATCCTGCAGGACACCATCCACCAGAGCGCACACAGCAGAGAGGCGGCCACCTACCTGTACTGATCCTGTAGGACACCATCCACCAGAGCGCACAGAGAAGAGAGGCGGCCACCTACCTGTACTGATCCTGCAGGACACCATACACCAGAACACACAGAGCAGAGAGGCGGCCACCTACCTGTACTGATCCTGCAGGACACCATCCACCAGAGCACACACAGCAAAGAGGCGGCCACCTACCTGTACTGATCCTGCAGGACACCATCCACCAGAGCGCACAGAGCAGAGAGGCAGCCACCTACCTGTACTGATCCTGCAGGACACCAGAACACACAGAGCAGAGAGGCGGCCACCTACCTGTACTGATCCTGCAGGACACCATCCACCAGAGCGCACACAGCAAAGAGGCGGCCACCTACCTGTACTGATCCTGCAGGACACCATCCACCAGAGCGCACAGAGCAGAGAGGCAGCCACCTACCTGTACTGATCCTGCAGGACGCCATCCACCAGTGCGCACAGAGCAGAGAGGCGGCCACCTACCTGTACTGATCCTGCAGGACACCATCCACCAGAACACACAGAGCAGATAGGCGGCCACCTACCTGTACTGATCCTGCAGGACACCATCCACCAGAGCGCACAGAGAAGAGAGGCGGCCACCTACCTGTACTGATCCTCCAGGACACCATCCACCAGAGCGCACAGAGCAGATAGGCGGCCACCTACCTGTACTGATCCTGCAGGACACCATCCACCACAGAGCAGAGAGGCGGCCACCTACCTGTACTGATCCTGCAGGACACCATCCACCAGAGCGCACACAGCAGAGAGGCGGCCACCTACCTGTACTGATCCTGCAGGACACCATCCACCAGAACACACAGAGCAGAGAGGCGGCCACCTACCTGTACTGATCCTGCAGGACACCAGAACACACAGAGCAGAGAGGCGGCCACCTACCTGTACTGATCCTGCAGGACACCATCCACCAGAGCGCACAGAGCAGAGAGGCGGCCACCTACCTGTACTGATCCTGCAGGACGCCATCCACCAGAACACACACAGCAGAGAGGCGGCCACCTACCTCTACTGATCCTGCAGGACACCAGAACACACAGAGCAGAGAGGTGGCCACCTACCTGTACTGATCCTGCAGGACACCATTCACCAGAGCGCACACAGCAGAGAGGCGGCCACCTACCTGTACTGATCCTGCAGGACACCATCCACCAGAGCGCACACAGCAGAGAGGCGGCCACCTACCTGTACTGATCCTGCAGGACACCATTCACCAGAGCGCACAGAGCAGAGAGGCGGCCACCTACCTGTACTGATGCTGCAGGACACCATCCACCAGAGCGCACAGAGCAGAGAGGCGGCCACCTACCTGTACTGATCCTGCAGGACACCATCCACCAGAGCGCACACAGCAGAGAGGCGGCCACCTACCTGTACTGATCCTGCAGGACACCATCCACCAGAGCGCACAGAGCAGAGAGGCGGCCACCTACCTGTACTGATCCTGCAGGACACCATCCACCAGAGCGCACACAGCAGAGAGGCAGCCACCTACCTGTACTGATCCTGCAGGACACCATCCACCAGAGCGCACAGAGCAGAGAGGCGGCCACCTACCTGTACTGATCCTGCAGGACACCATCCACCAGAGCGCACACAGCAGAGAGGCGGCCACCTACCTGTACTGATCCTGCAGGACACCATCCACCAGAGCGCACACAGCAGAGAGGCGGCCACCTACCTGTACTGATCCTGCAGGACACCATCCACCAGAGCGCACACAGCAGAGAGGCGGCCACCTACCTGTACTGATCCTGCAGGACACCATCCACCAGAGCGTACACAGCAGGCAGCGCTTGCACAGCAGTCCCATCCCTTTTTCTTGCCCCATCCACTTAATGGTCTAAACACATGGAGCAGACGCCGAAATCTGCCAATGTGACTTTCTCGCTTCCCCAGCTGCTTTTTTTTTTTTCCAGAAAAGTTTGTGAATCACTGCCCAGAGAAGAACTTTGCCTTTTTTTCCACCGTCGTCTGTGCGGATTTATTCAAGGGGGCAAAAAAGGGGAAATGATAAGTTGGTTGCAGTTCTTTCTTCTGGGTGTTTCGTGTTATTGGAGATTCCCTCTAAGCACAATCAGGTTCCAGCTTCCTAGTAAAGGAGCTGAGGATTGGGGGAAAGATGAAAGAAAAGAGGAAGAGAGAAATATAAAGCAGCTGCAAAGCGGACAAAGAGGCCGAGAGCTGCGATCTCCTGCAGTCACACATGCTGGGCTATTGCACATTATTATATAGGAGCAGCCGGAGGGAGGAGAACCAGGGAGAACCCTGCAACTCACCAGGAGACATCAGAGGAGGGGGCTCTGCTGCACAGGGAATCCCATTGGCTGCAGCCAGGGAATTATTAGCATAAATTGCACGTGAAATGGGAGCAGGTAGGATGGCAGAGTCTCACAGGAGCCATGAACGTCCAGATCAGCAGCAGCAGTGGGAGAGCTGGATCAGTATCAAGGCTTTCTAGGTAATTGGATGTTACCTTTCTTATTACAGACATCATACGATTGCATCTTCTCAATCTTCTCTGCGGTTACTCACCCCTCTGACCTGCCTGGTACCAACCCCTCTGACCTGCCTGGTACCAACCCCTCTGACCTGCCTGGTACCAACCCCTCTGACCTGCCTGGTACCAACCCCTCTGACCTGCCTGGTGCCCGCCCCTCTGGTCTGCCTGGTGCCCGCCCTTCTGACCTGCCTGGTACCCGCCCCTCTGACCTGCCTGGTACCAACCCCTCTGACCTGCCTGGTACCAACCCCTCTGACCTGCCTGGTACCAACCCCTCTGACCTGCCTGGTACCAACCCCTCTGACCTGCCTGGTGCCCGCCCCTCTGGTCTGCCTGGTGCCCACCCCTCTGACCTGCCTGGTGCCCGCCCCTCTGGTCTGCCAGGTACCAACCCCTCTGGTCTGCCTGGTGCCCGCCCCTCTGACCTGCCTGGTACCAACCCCTCTGCTCTGCCTGGTCCCCACCCCTCTGGTCTGCCAGGTACCAACCCCTCTGGTCTGCCTGGTGCCTGCCCCTCTGGTCTGCCTGGTGCCCGCCCCTCTGGTCTGCCAGGTACCAACCCCTCTGGTCTGCCTGGTGCCCGCCCCTCTGGTCTGCCTGGTGCCCGCCCCTCTGGTCTGCCTGGTGCCCGCCCCTCTGGTCTGCCTGGTACCCACCCCTCTGATCTGCCTGGTGCCCTCCCCTCTGGTCTGCCTGGTGCCCGCCCCTCTGGTCTGCCTGGTGCCCACCCCTCTGGTCTGCCTGGTGCCCGCCCCTCTGGTCTGCCTGGTGCCCGCCCCTCTGGTCTGCCTGGTGCCCGCCCCTCTGGTCTGCCTGGTGCCCACCCCTCTGGTCTGCCTGGTGCCCGCCCCTCTGGTCTGCCTGGTACCCACCCCTCTGGTCTGCCTTGTGCCCTCCCCTCTGGTCTGCTCGATGCCCTCCCCTCTGGTCTGCTCGGTGCCCATCCCTCTGGTCTGCTCGGTGCCCACCCTTCTGGTCTGCTCGGTGCCCTCCCCTCTGGTCTGCTCGGTGCCCGCCCCTCTGGTCTGCTCTGTGCCCACCCCTTTGGTCTGCTCTGTGCCCACCCCTCTGGTCTGCTCGGTGCCCTCCCCTCTGGTCTGCTCGGTGCCCACCCCTCTGGTCTGCTCGGTGCCCTCCCCTCTGGTCTGCTCGGTGCCCACCCTTCTGGTCTGCTCGGTGCCCACCCCTCTGGTCTGCCCAGTGGTTCCCAACTGTCACCTTGGGGAACCCCTGAACGTTCTCCACTCTCTGCCTGTCAGCGTGCTTGGTGGGAATCGGTGACAGGCAGAGAGGGCCTCTCTGCCTGTCAATCATCTCCTCTGAGTACGCTGACAGGCAGAGAGCAGTGACTACACACAGGCGGGGAGCCGCCCAGATGACTACCTGCCACCCCTCTCCCTGCCGAGCATCCAGGTATAAGACTTCTTTTTCTCGGGTATAAAGCTGCTTTAGCCGCGGCCGTTACATGCCACACAGAAGCTTTATACAGCACTCCAGGGAAACAATTGGGCTGATCTGTTCCCTTTGAGTGTTCCCCTTATTTTTTCGAGCAGTGTGTATTGTCACTGGAGAGCTCCTTCGAATGGGCAATGTCACTAGAAAAAACTTCATATGTCATAAAAAACATATAGCAAAAGCTTTTTCAGAGTCTGAATGTTCAGACGGATCAGGAGAAGGAACTGGGAGAAGCCCATGCTCCGCACATCCCTCTGCGTCACCCGAATGAGAGAGATGCTGTAAGTGTATGGGGCGAGAGGCGGCACACCTCTCCCTTCTCCTCACTCTGACTGATAAAAAGGTTGGACGTCTCTCGTTCAGGTCTGCTTAACAAAACCTGCTGAACTAAAGCTAACAGTATATAAAGGCCATGTAATGCACAGAATGAACACATAATACCGCCAAATGGTTGCATATGGTTCTGTATGGGTGCCTATAGTTCTGTATGGGTGCGCATGGTTGTATATGGTTCTGTATGGGTGCGTATAGTTCTGTATGGGTGCGTATAGTTCTGTATGGGTGCGTATAGTTCTGTATGGGTGCGTATAGTTCTGTATGGTTCTGTATGGGTGCTTATAGTTCTGTATGGGTGCGCATGGTTGCATATGGTTCTGTATGGGTGCGTATAGTTCTGTATGGGTGCGTATAGTTCTGTATGGGTGCGTATAGTTCTGTATGGGTGCGTATAGTTCTGTATGGGTGCGTATAGTTCTGTATGGTTCTGTATGGGTGCGTATAGTTCTGTATGGGTGCGTATAGTTCTGTATGGTTCTGTATGGGTGCGCATGGTTGCATATGGTTCTGTATGGGTGCGTATAGTTCTGTATGGTTCTGTATGGGTGCGTATAGTTCTGTATGGGTGCGCATGGTTGCGTATGGTTTTGTATGGGTGCGCATGGTTGCGTATGATTCTGTATGGGTGTGCATGGTTGTATATGGTTATGTATGGGTGTGCATGGTTGTATATGGTTCTGTATGGGTGTGCATGGTGGCGTATGGTTCTGTATGGTTGCGCATGGGTTCATATGGGGACATTTAGCAGCATCATCATTTTTTCATTCTTCTGCTCCAATGATCAGGAGCAGACATACAAAAAAACAACACAAATATGAACCAAGCCTAATACATATAAACATTTCACATATATGCACACACAGTATACACATACATACCCCATATAAACTTTACACATAGACCCACATCCAGTATATACATACAGTACACATAGACCCACATCCAGTATATACATACAGTACACATAGACCCACATACCATATATACATACAGTACACATAGACCCACATACCGTATATACATACAGTACACATAGACCCACATACCGTATATACACTACCGTTCAAAGGTTTGGGGTCACCCAACCAATTTAGTGTTTTCCATGAAAAGTCGCACTTCTTCACCACCAGACGTTGTGAAATGAATAGAAAATAGAGACAAGACATTGACAAGGTTAGAAATAATGATTTGTATGTGAAATAACATTGTTCTTCCATCACACTTTGCTTCCGTCCCAGAATCCTCCTTGTGCACCAATTCCAGCATTGCGCACCTTTGGCATTCTAGCTATTAATCTGTTGGGGTAAGCTGGAGAAATTGCCCCCCACGCTTCTAGAAGCAGCTCCCACAAGTTGGATTGGTTGGATGGGCACTTCTGGAGTACCATACGGTCCAGCTGCTCCCACAATGGGGTGGTGATCTGGTGACTGCGCTGGCCACTCCATTACCTAGGATAGAATACCAGCTGCCGCTTCTGCTGGAAATAGTTCTTGCACAATTTGGAGGTGTTTAGGGTCATTGTCCTGTTGTAGGATGAAATTGGCTCCAACCAAGCGCTGCCCACTGGGTATGGCATGGCGGTGCAGAGTGATCGCCTTCCTTATTCACAATCCCTTTTACCCTGTACAAATCTCCCTCCTTACCAGCACCAACCCCAGACCATCACATGACCTCCACCATGCTAACAGATGGCGTCAGGCATTCTTCCAGCATCTTCTCATTTCTTCTGCGTCTCACAAACCTTCTTCTTTGTCATCCAAACACCTCAAACTTGGATTCATCCATCGTCCACAACACTTTTTTCCAGTCTTCCTCTGTCCAATCTCTGTGTTCTTTTGCCCATCTTAATCTTTTTCTTTTATTGGCCAGTCTCAGATATGGCTTTTTCTTTGCCACTCTGCCCTGAAGCCCAAAATCCTGCAGCCGCCTCCCTCTTCCCTGTAGATGGTGACACTGGTGTTTTGCGGGTACTATGTAATGAAGATGCCAGTTGGGGACCTGTGAGGCGTCTGTTTCTCAAACTAGAGACTCTAATGTGCTTATCTTCTTGCTTAGTTGTGCAACGCAGCCTCCCACTTCTTTTTCTACTCTGGTTAGAGCCTGTTTGTGCTGTCCTCTGAAGGGAGTAGTACACACCGGTGTAGGAAATCTTCAATTTCTTAGCAATTTCTCGGATGGAATAGCCTCCATTTCTAAGAACAAGAATAGACTGTCGAGTTTCAGATGAAAGTTCTCTTTTTCTGGCCATTTTGAGCGTTTAATTGACCCCACAAATGTGATGCTCCAGAAACACAATCTGCTCAAAGGAAGGTCAGTTTTGTAGCTTCTGTAATGAGCTAGACTGTTTTCAGATGTGTGAACATGATTGCACAAGGGTTTTCTAATCATCAATTTTATCATCAACATTAATGTATCTGGTGGAGGTGTACCAAGATAGCTCCAGAGGATCCTCCAAAAGATTCTTCCCTATCCCCCCCCTCCCCCATGGGGCCCAGAAGTAGCCTTACTTAACTTGACATTGGCCTCCCTACCCCCTTCATATTCATCTGTAGGTGTGCACATCCTCACAGCAATGATAACAGCTATAGCTAGGGTATGGAAAGAGTCTCCCCACCCCCAAGTGTGCCGCCTATACTGGCGACAGTGTCACATAACTAAGAAATGGAAAAGTTACTTGGGTAATTATGATTCCTTTTCCAGCAAATGGCAAGTTTGGGTAGATGACTACAATACCATAGCGACTCGCTGGTCTCCTTGTATTTTACTTGTTGTCTGCACTTACCTGTGACATATTGCTGCCTCTCAGCAAGCCTGAAGGTTTTTGTGTTCTATCTGTTACTCTCGCCACAAGGTTGCGGTATTGTGGATTTGCGCATCCTCGCCCATATGAAAGCTTTGTATTTTCTGTATTTTCCTACCTTGCACAGAAAACAAAGTGTTAAAAGAAAACACAGGTCTAAAAGAAACCTGAACTGAAAAGTTTTATCAGAAGGTTCGGCGGTGTTTAAATCCATTTACCAAGTCGAATTTTCCAGCCTGAAGACTGATGATTTGGAGGCGGCACTGGTCACATTTCACATCTGAAATTCTATAGATCTCTTGTTTTCCACCTGCTTTATGCATCAAGCGAATACAATTATGCCCTGAGGTTAACCATGCAATTGCCGCAGCTCCACAAAACGGGACTTTTTCATAAATGTAACTAATTTAGGGATTTCCAATGTGTCCGGACCATAAGGAGATCGTGTAGGTTCACACAGCCGGGTCAGTACCCACAAGGAAAGTACTTTTCATCCCGAAGGAAGCGAAATGCGTTGCGCACATGCATGTAACAGCTGGGAGCGCTCTGGTTTTAGTTAACATGTTTTATCTATGAAGTAATTGTTACAATCTGTATTGTTGCACTTTCTAATCTCTTATGAACCTGACATGAAGTTGGCGGCAATTCTATGTATCCCCAACTATAAGAAGATGGATGTGCCGTCTACAGTGGGGTAACTTGGATAACCAATGGCGTTGGTGTTACACGCTTATGTGGATGTCCTTCTAGTTAATGGAATAACCTCATATAAATATATTGCAGCCTAAATCAATCAAGTGCATGATTACATAGACTACATGGCGCAAGCCCTTCACGGCACATGACGTAAATGTACCTCATGGTAGGGGGGTCCTGAAAGGGGGTCACGCTATGACCCCACTCTGAACCGCACAGCTTCCGGCTGCTATTAGCCACCGTGGGCCGAATAGCAGTGCTGACTAATAAACCATTTAAATGCTGTAAAAACTGGATCCTTGGTGGTCTAGTGGTGGGATTTCACCCCTCCCCCACCCACAATGCGATTGCGAGGGTGCGACCTTCCTACTTGCTTGGCCTGGACTCAGCGATCTAATGTCACTGATCCCAGTCTGGCAATTCTTTACTATGAGCTTCAGCAGCCTTTAGGGTCCTTTTACAAAGACAGATTTATCTGACAGATTATTGAAGCCAAAGCCAGGAACAGACTATAAACAGGAAACAGGTCATAAAGGAAAGACTGAGATTTCTCCTCTTCTCACATCCATTCCTGGTTTTGGCTTCAATAATCTGTCAGATAATCTCTCTGTGGACTGAGCAATTGCAGAGATCAATGCAGGACATATGTACTGTCTCTATTAGAAATCAGTGCATTGCTCAGAGAAGTCCCCCAGGGGGGGCTACAAGTTACAGTAAAAAAAAATGTTTGTTCATCAATAAAAAATCCAATCACATGATAAAAGTTTAAATCACCCATTTCCCATTTTATAAATAAATAACCATATTTGGTGTCGCCACGTGCGGAATCACCTGAACTATTAAATGTTCACGTTCCTGATCTCGCCCAGAAAACGCCATAAGCACCAAAAAATTACAAAGGGCAAAATTGCAGATTTATGGTTGCATCAAATCCGGAAAAATTGTAAGAAAAAGCAATCAAAAAGTTGCATATATACGCAATAAGAAGTACAGATCTTGGCGCAAAAAATTACACCTCACATAGCCCCATGGACCAAAGGATAACAGCGTTATAAGGAGGGAATAGAGCAAAGGTGCAGTTCAGTTCAGGTTCGGTTCGGACTAACTCAAACTTTACGTTTAAATTTTGAAATGTTTCTAGTTTAAATTTTTTTTTTTACTTTTTTTGACTATTTTATTTTAGATACATGAGAATAATAAAGACCATTTTACAGATGTGCTTGTTTTAGACTTTCCATAATGTGTTTCAGGGATACAACCTACAATTGCTCGGGATTACAGGTCAGAATTGCTCCGGCACCAGAATCAATGGACGACAAGACGATACAGATGTAAACCTCATGTTGGATGGTACAAAAACTGGAAATGACATGTAATCATGAGAGTAGCCCTATACATGAAGCTAAATCATCGGAGTAGTCATTTTCATTTCTTCCTCTGCCAGAACAGCTTCTGATTATGTAAAACATTTATTAATGTCAGAGAATATAATGTCACGAGTTCCCTCAGTAATCAGTTACCGGGGAGCCGCCATCTGACAAGCATTTACGTGCAGCTAAACATCCATCACTCCGTCCAGCCCCCACATTTATTTCATTTTTTAATCCCAGGTCCTGTAAACATTGATGAATGTTTTTGAGCTTCTGTGGAATTTCATTTGTTTTCCATCCGGACGACCCCTGGGATACGATTTTTGCAACCCCCTTGCCGCTTCAAACATAATAGTGAAACATACTAAAAGGCATAAAACAAGGAGAAATGGAAAAGTCAAATTTTAGTGCAGAATGTTTAGCTATTTACACCACATTTTGCCCATTTGTCCGACCTATACACGAGGCGCGCTCCCAGTTACCCCGGTGAGTGGGATGTTAGAATAGTGGACTGAATGTGGTCTAGCCGTGACCAGTCTATCTGTTTAGTTCATTTTCAAAAGCCGGGTCTACCGCACATTTGTATAACCGCATATAAATTCTTTAGTAACAGACAAATACATTCACTACTAGACTATGTTCGGTCCAGTGCTGGCCGATAGTGTGTGGCAGTATATGTCTATACAATAAGAGGTAAAAACAGATGCCAGCACTGCCAGGAATCTGTATGGAGTATAGGCTAATGGATACTGGCTTAGCAGACCAGTAATAGAAGTGGACACGGTACATAAGACAGAGCAGTAGGTGGCAATGCAATGAGAAGAGAAGATGTCTTGCACTTACTGATTCTTAGCTCTCAGCAGGGAGGGGGGGGGGGAAAAGGGGTTGCAGGTGAGGGTGTGCCTCCTAGGATGATGGTTTCGCACTACTTGCGCCTCCTCAGGTCGGGAGCTCTACGTCACTGCAACAACATACAAAGTGCTTATTGGACTAGACCTCCAGGAACACTAGAGGAAAATCACCAAGATCCGTATACCATATGACAGTACAAGCGTTTATAACAAATGACAGTACAAGCGATTAGAACAAACTCTGTAATAGGTAATTAGGCAAAAGAGCTTCTTTCTGTACTGACAAGGCTGCGCCTCTGCTTCACTTCATAGCGGGTGTAGATTTCTGCCATGATGTACGCCTGCAAGGCCAGGCCTCCTCCCTGTCTTGTCACACCCCCACCCGCCCATGATTCTGTGACTTCTCCCTGGTGTACACCAGTGACACAGTCTTTATAAATTTCTCCCTATGGGTACGTTCACACTGAGCAAATGTGGTAGAACTCAGTGTCAGACAGCGTCTCTTTGGGAGGGCTTGCGTGCCTCCGCTCATAGAATTGACATGTCTCAGTTTGAACATACCCTAAGTGTGCAACATTTAGTCATAACGTTAGTCGCATGGAACCTTTCATACAATAAAATGATCTTAAAAACTTCTCAAATAATTAATCTGCGATGTGTGGAGTAATCGCCCTGTCCCCATCCCTTGTTATCACCCTGTCCCATGTAATCACCCTGTCCCGTGTAATCGCCCTGTCCTCATTCCGTGTAATCGACCTGTCCCCGTCCCGTGTAGTCACCCTGTCCCCGTCCCATGTAATCGCCCTTTTAGTTTGGTGTGGCTGGCTATACCCTTTCCCCTGTGGTCGGTGACCTGCCGGGCTGTGAGAGGGTTCCTTAGGCGCTTTTCACGGTGGTCCGGAGTGGAGATATGACCCGCCTATACTATCGGTACTTCCACCCACAAAAGTGAGATGACTCAAGGACGGTGTAACTACTGTGTAGGTGCTGGAACAATAACCACTAAGTCCCGTTATAATAAATAAACTCTTCTTTACAGAGGTAACACTTTATAATGCCAGCTGACAATATACTTCTGACTTGACTGGAGAAGATCTGTGCTGAGAGCCTCAGAGGTAGACTTATAGTACTGACTTGATTGTGTGCTGAAGAGTAGAGCGAGTTCAGAGCAGAGAAGAGGAGTAAGTTGTGAAATTTAAGAGTAGCGGAGAGGAGTTTGTCCTCAGAGTCCCAACTTAATTTTGTATTGTGCTCTGCCGGAACTTTATAAGAAAAAGAAGTAGAGTACTTGAGAGTAGAAGAATACTTGTGCCCGTGTTTTGACCTCTGTCGTGATACCACCTATTGCCCTGCAGTTTTGAGTGACACAAGTCCAAACAAGGTGACACAAGACCCAGTCCTTGTTACTTGGGTTGAGCAAAGCGTTTCCGGTGTCACTTGCATTGTGAGATAGAGTACGTAGGCTTATAGAAACTTTGCTCTATCCAGATAAGTTCCTCTAGCTTTAGGATACTGTCCTGCAGCTTTAGAGATATTCACGGCGTGGGTTAGGGTGATCCCTGACTTTTCCTCTTTGTTGGCGTTTAGCACTGCATAGTTGGAATAAGTGTAGCTTTAAAGAAAAGAGTCTCTGAGTTTCCCATGTAGATAAACTACAGATGGTCTGTCCAGTAGGGGGAACCTGGCAGAGCCAGGCCCCTGGCAAAACTCTGCAAGAGACTGTGTCTGTGTGTCTTGCCTCTACGAGAACCAGAGAAGAACTCCCTAAGTGTGGGTGTACACTTCCTCTCCCCATGTGACAACTTCCTACAGGGTGTGTAACAACTCCTGTGAGTGGTGGAGAAGAGAGTGCAAAGAGAAAGAAGAATAGAGATAGGTGAAGAAAAGGAATAGCTCTCATTGCACTATTGTACTACATGTTTTCTTTTGTGTGTGTGGGCGCGGTGTGTTTATGTGCTAAAAAAACTTCTAAAAAAATTCCAGGATGAAACCAAGAGTGAAAACTTTTTTTCACATTTCTTCCAATATAGCATTGGTTTTACCAATCAAAAGACATTAAGGGAACAAGAGGACATTTCATTGGGTTTCTGCAGAAGGATAATATTAAATGGAATCCAATTAAATGAATAAATGAGGAGGCATCTGTTTAACACCAGGGCCCCAACCCTGTTATGTAAAGGGGTTATTCAGGATTAGAAACACATGGCAGCTTTTTTCCAAAAACAGATCCACCCCTGTCCTCAGTTGGTATGTGATATTACAATTCTGCTCCATTCACCTCAATGGTACTGAGCTGCAATTCCCCCCCCACACACACACACCCACACACCCAACCTGAAGACAAGAGAGCCCCCATTCCTGGAACAAAGTAGCACTGTGGGGGAGATTTATCAAACATGGTGTAAAGTGAAACTGAATTTGAGTCTGTGAGGAATGAGAGGTGGAATCTGGAAGGGCTGGAAATCTGGAGGATCCCTCATATAGGCTCAAAACTCCACATTCAGCCGCATATTACCCTGTGCAAACATGCAACAATGATGACGGAGTAGTCAGGGATACCGGAACAATCCAGCCGGCACGCTGAGCCAGGTAAACCTCTCCCTAACGCAGCACTGATCTACCAGCTCGGCCTCATCATCCCAGCCATGCATCCACCTACTGTCCCCGCCAGTTGTGACCATTGTATGTTCTACAGCTGCCGCTGCCTTGTGTGCAGCCGGTGCGTTATATAGGGAGTACAAAGGACAGAGACAACCCCTCTCAGCCCTACTCTCCCTTTATAACACAATGGGCCCTACTCTCCCTATATAACACAATGGGCCCTACTCTCCCTATATAACACAATGGGCCCTACTCTCCCTATATAACACAATGGGCCCTACTCTCCCTATACACAATGGGCCCTACTCTCCCTATACACAATGGGCCCTACTCTCCCTTTATAACACAATGGGCCCTACTCTCCCTATATAACACAATGGGCCCTACTCTCCCTATACACAATGGGCCCTACTCTCCCTATATAACACAATGGGCCCTACTCTCCCTATATAACACAATGGGCCCTACTCTCCCTAAACACAATGGGCCCTACTCTCCCTATATAACACAATGAGCCCTACTCTTCCTACATAACACAATGGGCCCTACTCTCCCTATATAACACAATGGGCCCTACTCTCCCTATATAACACAATGGGCCCTACTCTCCCTATATAACACAATGGGCCCTACTCTCCCTATACACAATGGGCCCTACTCTCCCTATATAACACAATGGGCCCTACTTTCCCTATATAACACAATGAGCCCTACTCTCCCTATACACAATGGGCCCTACTCTCCCTATATAACACAATGGGCCCTACTCTCCCTATACACAATGAGCCCTACTCTCCCTATACACAATGGGCTCTACTCTCCTTATATAACACAATGAGCCCTACTCTCCCTATATAACACAATGAGCCCTACTCTCCCTATACACAATGGGCTCTACTCTCCTTATATAACACAATGAGCCCTACTCTCCCTATATAACACAATGAGCCCTACTCTCCCTATACACAATGAGCCCTACTCTCCCTATATAACACAATGGGCCCTACTCTCCCTATATAACACAATGGGCCCTACTCTCCCTATATAACGCAATGGGCCCTACTCTCCCTATATAACACAATAAGCCCTACTCTCCCTATATAACACAATGAGCCCTACTCTCCCTATACACAATGGGCCCTACTCTCCCTATATAACACAATGGGCCCTACTCTCCCTATATAACACAATGGGCCCTACTCTCCCTATATAACACAATGGGCCCTACTCTCCCTATATAACACAATGGGCCCTACTCTCCCTAAACACAATGGGCCCTACTCTCCCTATATAACACAATGAGCCCTACTCTTCCTACATAACACAATGGGCCCTACTCTCCCTATATAACACAATGGGCCCTACTCTCCCTATATAACACAATGGGCCCTACTCTCCCTATACACAATGGGCCCTACTCTCCCTATATAACACAATGGGCCCTACTCTCCCTATACACAATGAGCCCTACTCTCCCTATACACAATGGGCTCTACTCTCCTTATATAACACAATGAGCCCTACTCTCCCTATATAACACAATGAGCCCTACTCTCCCTATACACAATGGGCCCTACTCTCCCTATATAACACAATAAGCCCTACTCTCCCTATATAACACAATGAGCCCTACTCTCCCTATACACAATGGGCCCTACTCTCCCTATATAACACAATGGGCCCTACTCTCCCTATATAACACAATGGGCCTACTCTCCCTATATAACACAATGGGCCCTACTCTCCCTATATAACACAATGGGCCCTACTCTCCCTATATAACACAATGAGCCCTACTCTCCCTATATAACATAATGAGCCCTACTCTCCCTATACACAATGGGCCCTACTCTCCCTATACACAATGGGCCCTACTCTCCCTATATAACATAATGAGCCCTACTCTCCCTATACACAATGGGCCCTACTCTCCCTATATAACATAATGAGCCCTACTCTCCCTATACACAATGGGCCCTACTCTCCCTATATAACATAATGAGCCCTACTCTCCCTATATAACATAATGAGCCCTACTCTCCCTATACACAATGGGCCCTACTCTCCCTATATAACATAATGAGCCCTACTCTCCCTATACACAATGGGCCCTACTCTCCCTATATAACATAATGAGCCCTACTCTCCCTATATAACACAATGGGCCCTACTCTCCCTATATAACACAATGGGCCCTACTCTCCCTATATAACACAATGGGCCCTACTCTCCCTATATAACACAATGGGCCCTACTCTCCTTATATAACACAATGGGCCCTACTCTCCCTATACACAATGGGCCCTACTCTCCCTATACACAATGGGCCCTACTCTCCCTATATAACACAATGGGCCTTATGTACTAACAATCCGTCAATGATAAGCAGTTATGCTGCCGGTTGTGTCAGGTTTTTCGCGTCAAATTCATTAATTATTGGCCTTAGTAAATCTGGAAGGTTTTTCACAGGACAAAACTTAAACCGACCACCCGGCCACACGAGACACAAGAAGCCACTGGTTTTTAGAATCCAAAACCCTTCAAAGAAATGACGGTTTAGCTTAGTAAATCTGTGGGTTGTGGCGGGTTTTAAAGAACCCACCCACAGTCCACCCACTACACACCCACAGTCCACCCACTACACACCCACAGTCCACCCACTACACACCCACAGTCCACCCACTACACACCCACAGTCCACCCACTACACACCCATGACACGCCGGGACACACTCACTACACACCCATGACACGCCCGGGACACACTCACTACACACACATGACACGCCCACGACACACTCACTACACACCCATGACACGCCCGGGACACACTCACTACACACACATGACACGCCCACGACACACTCACTACACACACATGACACGCCCAGGACACACTCACTACACACCCATGACACGCCCGGGACACACTCACTACACACACATGACACGCCCACGACACACTCACTACACACACATGACACGCCCAGGACACACTCACTACACACACATGACACGCCCAGGACACACTCACTACACACCCATGACACGCCGGGACACACTCACTACACACACATGACACGCCCAGGACACACTCACTACACACCCATGACACGCCGGGACACACTCACTACACACACATGACACGCCCAGGACACACTCACTACACACACATGACACGCCCAGGACACACTCACTACACACCCATGACACGCCGGGACACACTCACTACACACACATGACACGCCCAGGACACACTCACTACATACCCATGACACGCTGGGACACACTCACTACACACCCATGACACGCCCGGGACACACTCACTACACACCCATGACAAGCCGGGACACACTCACTACACACCCATGACACGCCCGGGACACACTCACTACACACCCATGACACGCCCGGGACACACTCACTACACACCCATGACACGCGCCGGGACACACTCACTACACACCCATGACAAGCCGGGACACACTCACTACACACCCATGACACGCCCGGGACACACTCACTACACACCCATGACACGCCCGGGACACACTCACTACACACACATGACACGCCGGGGACACACTCACTACACACCCATGACACGCCCGGGACACACTCACTACACACCCATGACACGCCCGGGACACACTCACTACACACCCATGACAAGCCGGGACACACTCACTACACACCCATGACAAGCCGGGACACACTCACTACACACCCATGACACGGCCGGGACACACTCACTACACACCCATGACACGGCCGGGACACACTCACTACACACCCATGACACGCCCGGGACACACTCACTACACACCCATGACACGCCCGGGACATGTCGGAACACCAAACTGACAGGGAAAACGGACAATAACCCAACGGGAACATGTTAGTAAATGGCTGCCTATATTATCCAAAGCAAAGTTCTATGGTAAAAGGACAACCAGACAGGGCCGTTTTAATACATTGGTGGGCCCAGTGCACAGCCCTCAAGAGTGGGCCCCCCCTTCCCTTTCGGCACATTGTATAATGTACTGAATTTGCCCCCACACTGTATCAGGAGCCCCAATACATACAGTAGTTACCTTATAACATTATTTCCACCATACAGTGATTACATATTACATAAAAACTGCACTAAACAAAACAGAAAGCTATCATCAATGATACCATTACATAATACCGCCCTAACACTACAACCCTATAACAGAGTGCAGTTACATCCAGTGACTCACAGGGGGCGTCTTCTCCGATCAGAGTCTGTCACCTTTTCTTTTTCTCTCCATCCAGCCTGGGCCACCTTGAAGTCTTCTCCTGGCTGTTAATCTTCTCTCCAGAATCTGCCAGACAAATATTTTAGGCTCCAACACATACAGTAGTTAGGTCCTTTGTACCCCTATACAGTAGTTACACCCCTCTGTAACCCTACATAGTTACACCCCTCTGTGCCTCCATAGTTTTAAGGTGTCCCTGTAGTATATAGACCCTCATGTGCTCCTCCAGTTATATACAGCCCTCCTGTGCGCTCCCCCATTAGTATATAGCCCCCCTGTGCACTCTCCCCAGTAGTATATAGCCCCCCTGTGCTCTCCCACAATAGTATATAGCCCCCCTGTGCTCTCCCCCAATAATATATAGCCCCTCTGTGCTCTCCCACAATAGTATATAGCCCCCTGTGCTCTCCCCCCAATAGTATATAGCCCCCCTGTGCTCTCCCCAATAGTATATAGCCCCCCTGTGCTCTCCCCAATATATAGCCCCCCTGTGCTCTCCCCCATAGTATATAGCCCCCTGTGCTCGCCAATAGTATATAGCCCCCCTGTGCTCTCCCCAATATATAGCCCCCTTGTGCTCTCCCCCATAGTATATAGACCCCTGTGCTCCCCAATAGTATATAGCCCCCCGTGCTCTCCCCAATATATAGCCCCCCTGTGCTCTCCCCCATAGTATATAGACCCCTGTGCTCCCCAATAGTATATAGCCCCCCTGTGCGCTCTCCCATTAGTATATAGCCCTCCTGTGCTCTCCAATAGTATATAGCCCCCCCGTGCTCTCCCACAATAGTATATAGCTCCTCTGTGCTCTCTCCCCAATAGTATATAGCCCCCCTGTGCTCTCCCCACAATATTATATAGCCCCCCTGTGCTCTCCCCCCAATAGTATATAGCCCCCCTGTGCTCTCCCCAATAGTATATAGCCCCCCTGTGCTCTCCCCAATAGTATATAGCCCCCCTGTGCTCTCCCCCATAGTATATAGCCCCCTGTGCTCCCCAATAATATATAGACCCCTGTGCTCCCCAATAGTATATAGACCCCTGTGCTCCCCAATAGTATAAAGCTCCCATGTGCTCCCCAATAGTATATAGACCCCTGTGCTCCCCAATAGTATATAGTCCCCTGTGCTCCCCAATAGTATATAGACCCCTGTGCTCCCCAATAGTATATAGCTCTCCTGTGCTCCCCCATAGTATATAGCTCCCCTGTGCTCCCCCATAGTATATAGCTCCCCTGTGCTCCCCAATAGTATATAGCTCCCCTGTGCTCCCCAATAGTATATAGCTCCCCTGTGCTCCCCAATAGTATATAGCTCCCCTGTGCTCCCCCATAGTATATAGCCCCCTGTGCTCCCCCATAGTATATAGCTCCCCTGTGCTCCCCAGTAGTATATAGCTCCCCTGTGCTCCCCAGTAGTATATAGCCCCCTGTGCTCCCCAATAGTATATAGCTCCCCTGTGCTCCCCCATAGTATATAGCCCCCTGTTCTCTCCCATAGTTTATAGCTCCCCTGTGCTCCCCAATAGTATATGTGCTCCCCCTCCCATATAACATTGAAAAAAACAAACACTTACTCACCTGGGTCCACGCGTTCCTCTTCTCTTCCCTCCTGTGGCCGCACTTCCTGTGGTCACAAGAGGCTGCACTCCCCTTACCCTCGCGCCGACGCTCCAGTCGGGCGCTAGAGGGAGAGTGCGGCCTCTTGTGACCGCAGGAAGTGCGGCCACAAGAGGGACTGACAGGGAGGGAGCCAATGGCTCTCTCTCTGTCAGTGTCGCTGCTGCTGAAGCGCCGCAGCAGCAGCGGGCGGGGGCAGCGGCGGACGGGGGGGCCCTGCAGGGGGCGCCATGGAGGGGTAAGTAGATTACCCATCCATGACGCTCCCCCCTGACAGGCTGGTGGCCGGAGCCCTGTGCGACCGCATTGGTCGCACATAGCAACGGCCGGCCTGCTCGGGGGGCCCCTTTAACCAGTGGGCCCGGTGCACGTGCACCATGTGCCCTCTGGTTAAAGCGGCCCTGCAACCAGAAGGTCAGACATCTGTGATTTAAAGGTTTTCGACGCCACCATCTGCTCTCATGTACTATTACCTCGGCAAGCTGATGAGTATACAGAGTATACAGCACATTGCTCTGACTCTTCAGGTCCATTGGATCTTCTTATAAACAACTTGCCGCAAGCATCCAATCTCTAGACTATTCTGCTCGGTAAGCGGCTTCATCTTTTATTACTTATTTGTACTTATAATTTCACACAAGCGTTCCGTATAATAGATAGGTTTCAGCCAATGGTCAGGACGCTCTCCGTCCATGCTCTTCCCTCGGTATCTTTTACCTAATGACATAAGAGAAACGTGAAATACAAAATCCCTTTCGATTTTAAGGGGGAAAAGTAAACATATCTTTCCATGGCGACGGGGAAAACAATGAGCTGGAGTACAGATGCATTATTCATAGCGTTGTGCCTGCGCAGACAGATGGATTACTTCATGGATAAATAAATAAGGGACAGATCCAGGAAATTCTGTTCCTGAAGAGTTCATGGTGATTTGTATTTAACCTCTCGCTGACCTGACCCTTACCAGATTCCTCTTGGTCGGTTCTGTTTTCTGTTACTTTTTATCATTTTCACTGAATTGTATCAGCAGCTGCGTGCATCCAGTATGAGGTAACCCCCCAACACGGAACGCTCGCACCGCTCGACCATTACACCATCTTACTGTTACTGGACCTCCATTGTGCAGGATACTGAATAGAAAAAATATAGAAAGGCGTCCGTATACATGGACTGAATAGAAAAAATATAGAAAGGCGTCCGTATACATGGACTGAATAGAAAAAATATAGAAAGGCGTCCGTATACATGGACTGAATAGAACGGGAAACTGGATTCTGAGCAAATCTTGGGTCATCCTTAGAGGTCAGTGAACTTTTCAAAAGATTGTTTCGGCAACTTTAAGGGAAAGTTCAGGTTCATCAGAACTGGAGAAAGAGGACACGTGGGACAGGTGAGCATACCCTTTTTTGTGTGTCCTAAATTGTGCGGCTGCCATTTTAACAAACTCATTATGCAAAAAGTTTAGGACGGAACCAAACTCTTTGCGAAGTTTGTAATGAGTCTCAGTGCATGAAATTCAGTTCTCTCTTCTCCAGTTATCCCACAATGCAGTTATCTCCTCTCCATAGGAAAGAGGAGAACCAGTAGACTGATGGGGTCTGGCTGCTGGAACCCCCACCGATCATGAGAACCAAGATGACTTGTGCCCTGAAAACAGCCGAGTGCAGGAACCATAAAGAAGTTGTGAGTGAGCGCTGCACTGGGTGAGTGACTTCTACCACAGCAAAGTCTCCCAGACCATAATCCGGATTTGCATTGTATTCCGTTCTGACACCTACGCGGTAATCAGGTCATAATGTGACAATCCGCATATCAGCGGTAGAATAAAGTGTTGTCATCTAATAAGCAGAAACCTGAAAAACATTATACCTACAGATGAGCCAACCAAACTCCCCAAACTAAATTGGTTACCAACTCCGCACAAAGCTTGGTTAGTTCACAAATTGTCGGAAAACTTTGTACGAACCCGGTCCACAATGGCGGCCGCACATGGTACATTACTTTACATCAAAAGCACCTAAAAAATATGGAGGCATAAATCATAGTAAACTGGGCACAAGGATGGCGATCAAAAATCCTCCCGATAATGTAAAAATCCTCAATAAATACAAGTACAATCAGTGAGATCATTTATATATGAAGCCTCGCACTAAAAAGGTGTACGCTAGTGTGTGAGTGTGACCAACCTGTGAACAACCAACCTTAGTGGTCACGATGTATAACGATAATGGCGGAGGTTCAGCTTGTAGACGGTTACCGTGTTATCGATGAGCCGGTATAGTTGGTGCTGACTGATCCATGTTGTGAAGGAGTTGATGAGATGATGTATTATGATACGTTATTCCATCACAACTATCCCCAAAGCAAAGTCACCCAGGGATCGGACGACCATCGCCATGGATTCAGTGATCTGTGAGTCTGTGGAACTCGACGGAAAACTCAAAATGTCATCACAAAGTAACAAACATAAAGACGAAGGAAAATGAGCAAAAAATAGTAACATGTGAACTCAATAGCACTTCTGTATATAATAAGGGGGGGACGTGTTCAGTCATTTTGTAGATACAGAAATACACTGTATGAACACGGTCTAAGCAACACTACAAGTCTCAGCAGGTCTAGAAGGTCCCTGCAGCGTGCTGATGTCAGACACAGGGGATGTCTATAATGTCCCGGTGTAACAGAGTATATACCCCCAGCCCAGACTATACCCGGTGTAACAGAGTATATACCCCCAGCCCAGACTATACCCGGTGTATATACCCCCAGCCCAGACTATACCCGGTGTAACAGAGTATATACCCCCAGCCCAGACTATACCCGGTGTATATACCCCCAGCCCAGACTATACCCGGTGTATATACCCCCAGCCCAGACTATACCCGGTGTAACAGAGTATATACCCCCAGCCCAGACTATACCCGGTGTATATACCCCCAGCCCAGACTATACCCGGTGTATATACCCCCAGCCCAGACTATACCCGGTATAACAGAGTATATACCCCCAGCCCAGACTATACCCGGTATAACAGAGTATATACCCCCAGCCCAGACAATACCCGGTATAACAGAGTATATACCCCCAGCCCAGACTATACCCGGTATAACAGAGTATATACCCCCAGCCCAGACTATACCCGGTGTAACACAGTATATACCCCCAGCCCAGACTATACCCGGTGTAACAGGCCAGAGTATATACCTCCAGCCCAGACTATACCCGGTGTAACAGAGTATATACCCCCAGCCCAGACTATACCCGGTGTAACAGAGTATTTACCCCCAGCCCAGACTATACCCGGTGTAACAGAGTATATACCCCCAGCCCAGACTATACCCGGTGTAACAGAGTATATACCCCCAGCCCAGACTATACCCGGTGTAACAGAGTATATACCCCCAGCCCAGACTATACCCGGTGTAACAGAGTATATACCCCCAGCCCAGACTATACCCGGTGTAACAGAGTATATACCCCCAGCCCAGACTATACCCGGTGTAACAGAGTATATACCCCCAGCCCAGACTATACCCGGTGTAACAGAGTATATACCCCCAGCCCAGACTATACCCAGTGTAACAGAGTATATACCCCCAGCCCAGACTATACCCGGTGTAACACAGTATATACCCCCAGCCCAGACTATACCCGGTGTATATACCCCCAGCCCAGACTATACCCGGTGTAACAGGCCAGAGTATATACCCCCAGCCCAGACTATACCCGGTGTAACACAGTATATACCCCCAGCCCAGACTATGTATATTTTGGCCTAGGCTAGATTATACCCCCATGATATCAGCAGCAGTGAGTGATAGACACAAGAAATACTTTCTCACCATATTATTGGGGATTCGGCTTTGTCTGTGATATTAGGGAGAAGCTGCTGATGGAAATCTTACACATCTAATCACATAGGAGATTTATCAGACATGGTGTATAGTGACACTGGCAACCAATCAGATTCCACCTCTTATTCCTCACAGACTCTTTGGAAAATGGAAGGTGGAATCTGATTGGTTGCCGGGGGTGACTGAGCCAGTGTCACTATACACCATGTCTGATAAATCTCCCCCATACGGCACATGTATCATTGTGTTTTTGTTTTTTGGCTAATAAGGAGATTTTGTGACTTCATAAATATCTGTCCCGGACTTATTAAGGATTTTGTGCTATTCTACATCAGTTTTTATTGCCTGCACTGTTTTTCAATGTATGTGAGGGGGAGGGGGGAGGGGGGTGTTCTATTAACTAGTTTTCATTAGATTTGTCAAGTGCAAATTTTTTATCTTTTTGCGCAAAATCCTCCCCTAGCGTAGCTTTGTAGCCAAGCTGTTTTAGGCTGGGTTCACACTGTGTTTTTGCAGTCCTGTTTTTTTCCCATTCGTTTTTTTGCAAAATGGCAGCACTGATTGGCTGATGGGGAGCGAGGGGAGCCAGGAGCGTCGCACACAGCCGCAGCGCCAAACAGGTAATGTATGCTCGGGGCTGAGGCGGATGGCGGGCGGCGGAGGGGTTAAAGGAGCTGGGCGGCCGGCAGCAGGGGAGTTAAAGGGGCCAGGTCCCCTAAACGCAGCGGATCCGCTGCGTGTAGGGGAACCATTTAGCTTCACAGTATAGGATCCGGTGCAAACTCGCAGCGTGAAATCCGCTGCGGATCCGGTACGTGTTAAGTTACCATTAATCAGTTTTTACATTCCATAATAAAAAACGGATAAAAATGCCTCCTTTTAGCATACACAAATACTGTGGTTGACCGCATTTTTGTGTACGCTAAGAAAAATGAGTTTTGATCCGTTTTTCAATCCATATTTTTTTTTGCAAAAAATGATGAAAACAAAACGGACTGCAAAAAACGCATAAATTATGGAATAAATGTGTCTAAGGGTACAAACACACACACCGTATACGCAGCAGATCTGCAGCAGATTTGATGGTGCAGATTTGATGCTGTGTTCAGTTATTTAGATCTAATCTGCTGCGTATACGGTGTGTGTATTTGTACCCTAATGATGATTTTTGCGCAAAAAACTTTTGCACAGCCCATAAAAACCTCCACCTGCTTAAATAGTGCAGATGATGCAGTGATGGGACAGCGCCACCTACTGTCAGTATAATGTAAGCTGATGGGACAGCGCCATCTACTGTCAGTACAATGTAAGCTGATGGGACAGCGCCACCTACTGTCAGTATAATGTAAGCTGATGGGACAGCGCCACCTACTGTCAGTATAATGTAAGCTGATGGGACAGCGCCATCTACTGTCAGTACAATGTAAGCTGATGGGACAGCACCACCTACTGTCAGTACAATGTAACCTGATGGGACAGCGCCACCTACTGTCAGTATAATGTAACCTGATGGGACAGCGCCACCTACTGTCAGTGTAATGTAAGCTGATGGGACAGCGCCACCTACTGTCAGTATAATGTAAGCTGATGGGACAGCGCCACCTACAGTCAGTATAATGTAAGCTGATGGGACAGCGCCACCTACTGTCAGTACAATGTAAGCTGATGGGACAGCGCCACCTACTGTCAGTATAATGTAACCTGATGGGACAGCGCCACCTACTGTCAGTACAATGTAAGCTGATGAGACAGCGCCACCTACTGTCAGTGTAATGTAAGCTGATGGGACAGCGCCACCTACTGTCAGTGTAATGTAAGCTGATGGGACAGCGCCACCTACTGTCAGTATAATGTAAGCTGATGGGACAGCGCCACCTACTGTCAGCACAATGTAAGCCGATGGGACAGCGCCACCTACTGTCATTACAATGTAAGCTGATGGGACAGCGCCACCTACTGTCAGTATAATGTAAGCTGATGGGACAGCGCCACCTACTGTCAGTATAATGTAAGAAGATGGGACAGCGCCACCTACTGTCAGTATAATGTAAGCTGATGGGACAGCGCCACCTACTGTCAGTATAATGTAAGCTGATGGGACAGCGCCACCTACTGTCAGTATAATGTAAGCTGATGGGACAGCGCCACCTACTGTCAGTATAATGTAAGCTGATGGGACAGCGCCACCTACTGTCAGTATAATGTAACCTGATAGGACAGCGCCACCTACTGTCAGTGCAATGTAAGCTGATGGGACAGCGCCACCTACTGTCAGTATAATGTAAGCTGATGGGACAGCGCCACCTACTGTCAGTATAATGTAAGCTGATGGGACAGCGCCACCTACTGTCAGTGCAATGTAAGCTGATGGGACAGCGCCACCTACTGTCAGCACAATGTAAGCTGATGGGACAGCGCCACCTACTGTCAGTGCAATGTAAGCTGATGGGACAGCGCCATCTACTGTCAGTACAATGTAAGCTGATGGGACAGCGCTATCTACTGTCAGTACAATGTAAGCTGATGGGACAGCACCACCTACTGTCAGCTCAATGTAAGCACTGTACTGTAATTCCCAACAAGAGGAAGCAGCTGTGTTTCCGAGTATGATAAAAAAAAATGTAAAAAAATCTGCGCACTTTTCAACAAATTAAAGATAACGTGAAAAAAACTGTGAAGTGATAACATTATGACCTGGAGGGATATCCTGGCCTGGGCTATGTTACATCCCCCTGTATAGAATATATCCCTCCTGTATACTGTGGCCTGGGCTATGTTACACCCCCGGTATAGTATATATCCCCTCCTGTATACTGTGGCCTGGGCTATGTTACAACCCCGGTATAGAATATATCCCCTCCTGTATACTGTGGCCTGGGCTATGTTACATCCCCTGGTATAGAATATATCCCCTCCTGTATACTGTGGCCTGGGCTATGTTACACCCCCCGGTATAGTATATATCCCCTCCTGTATACTGTGGCCTGGGCTATGTTACACCCCCCGGTATAGAATATATCCCTCCTGTATACTGTAGCCTGGGCTATGTTACACCCCCGGTATAGAATATATCCCTCCTGTATACTGTAGCCTGGGCTATGTTACACCCCCCGGTATAGTATATATCCCCTCCTGTATACTGTGGCCTGGGCTATGTTACACCCCCTGGTATAGTATATATCCCCTCCTGTATACTGTAGCCTGGGCTATGTTACACCCCCCGGTATAGTATATATCCCTCCTGTATACTGTAGCCTGGGCTATGTTACACCCCCCGGTATAGAATATATCCCTCCTGTATACTGTGGCCTGGGCTATGTTACACCCCCTGGTATAGAATATATCCCCTCCTGTATACTGTGGCCTGGGCTATGTTACACCCCCTGGTATAGAATATATCCCCTCCTGTATACTGTGGCCTGGGCTATCTTACATCCCCTGGTATAGAATATATCCCTCCTGTATACTGTGGCCTGGGCTATGTTACACCCCCCGGTATAGTATATATCCCTCCTGTATACTGTGGCCTGGGCTATGTTACACCCCTGGTATAGAATATATCCCTCCTGTATACTGTGGCCTGGGCTATGTTACACCCCCCGGTATAGTATATATCCCTCCTGTATACTGTGGCCTGGGCTATGTTACACCCCTGGTATAGAATATATCCCCTCCTGTATACTGTGGTCTGGGCTATGTTACACCCCCTGCTATAGAATATATCCCCTCCTGTATACTGTGGCCTGGGCTATGTTACACCCCCTGGTATAGTATATATCCCTCCTGTATACTGTGGCCTGGGCTATGTTACACCCCCTGGTATAGTATATATCCCTCCTGTATACTGTGGCCTGGGCTATGTTACACCCCCGGTATAGTATATATCCCCTCCTGTATACTGTGGCCTGGGCTATGTTACACCCCCCGGTATAGTATATATCCCCTCCTGTATACTGTGGCCTGGGCTATGTTACACCCCCTGGTATAGTATATATCCCTCCTGTATACTGTGGCCTGGGCTATGTTACATCCCCTGGTATAGAATATATCCCTCCTGTATACTGTGGCCTGGGCTATGTTACACCCCCTGTATAGAATATATCCCCTCCTGTATACTGTGGCCTGGGCTATGTTACATCCCTGGTATAGAATATATCCCCTCCTATATACTGTGGCCTGGGCTATGTTACACCCCCTGTATAGTATATATCCCCTCCTGTATACTGTGGCCTGGGCTATGTTACACCCCCCGGTATAGTATATATCCCTCCTGTATACTGTGGCCTGGGCTATGTTACACCCCCCGGTATAGTATATATCCCCTCCTGTATACTGTGGCCTGGGCTATGTTACACCCCCTGTATAGAATATATCCCCTCCTGTATACTGTGGCCTGGGCTATGTTACACCCCCCGGTATAGTATATATCCCTCCTGTATACTGTGGCCTGGGCTATGTTACACCCCCCGGTATAGTATATATCCCCTCCTGTATACTGTGGCCTGGGCTATGTTACACCCCCTGTATAGAATATATCCCCTCCTGTATACTGTGTCCTGGGCTATGTTACACCCCCCGGTATAGAATATATCCCCTCCTGTATACTGTGGCCTGGGCTATGTTACATCCCCCCGGTATAGAATATATCCCCTCCTGTATACTGTGGCCTGGGCTATGTTACATCCCCTGGGTATAGTATATATCCCCTCCTGTATACTGTAGCCTGGGCTATGTTACATCCCCTGGTATAGTATATATCTCCTCCTGTATACTGTGGCCTGGGCTATGTTACACCCCCCGGTATAGTATATATCTCCTCCTGTATACTGTGGCCTGGGCTATGTTACACCCCCCGGTATAGTATATATCCCCTCCTGTATACTGTGGCCTGGGCTATGTTACACCCCCCGGTATAGTATATATCCCCTCCTGTATACTGTGGCCTGGGCTATGTTACACCCCCGGTATAGAATATATCCCCTCCTGTATACTGTGGCCTGGGCTATGTTACACCCCCGGTATAGAATATATCCCCTCCTGTATACTGTGACCTGGGCTATGTTACACCCCCGGCAGTAGCGAAATTTGGTGGGGGGCAAGGGGGGCGGTCGCCCCCGGGCCCACTCAGACAGGGGCCCACTGAGGTCTTAGACAGTTAATGCTGTCTGCAAAAGCTATTGCTTTTGCAGACAGCATTAACACGTCAGTAGTGGCCGGAACTGTATGCGCTCGCACTCCTAATGAGCGCATACAGTTCCGACTGGGCCAGGATGTGATTGACACAGCATCAGGAGCCATTGGCTCCTGGCTGTGTCAATCATTCTTGTGGCCGGAGGCAGCGTTATGCCTCCAGCCACAAGAGGCTGCGCTCCGCATCCGCACACGCCCCCCGAACCGCCGAGCCCACCCCTTCCTTTATGCCTCTCTTGCGACCGCAAGCACGGTCTTGCTTGCGGCCGCAAGAGGCAATCTTGCCCCTGTCTGATGCGTCGCTCCCTGGGGGATTCCCAGGGAGCGCACGTATCAGGAACCTTAGTGCGCGTCGCTGGGACTTCCTGTACCGGAAGTCCCGGCCTGGGCGCACACTCAGCTTCCGGATGTGTGCGCTGCCCGGGAATCCCCCAGGGAGGGACGCATCAGCTGGGGGCAGAAGAGAGGACAGCAGCGACGGGGGAGCGCTTGTTAGGTGAGTTGTGTGTTTGTTTTTTTTAATCTGCTGTGCAGGGGGCAAACTATAAGGGGGGATACAGGGGGGGAGCCATCTACAAGGGGGGAATACAGGGGAGGGAAGCCATCTATAAGGGGGGATACAGGGGAGGGGAGCCATCTATAAGGGGGGATACAGGGGGGGAGCTATCTATAAGGGAGGAATACAGGGGAGGGGAGCCATCTATAAGGGGGGGGGGGATACAGGGGAGGAGCCATCTATAAGGGGGGGGGGATACAGGGGGGGAGCCATCTATAAGGGGGAATTCAGGGGAGGGAAGCCATCTATAAGGGGGGATACAGGGGGGGGAGCCATCTATAAGGGGGGATACAGGGGGGGGAGCCATCTATAAGGGGGGAATACAGGGGAGGGAAGCCATCTATAAGGGGGGATACAGGGGGGGGAGCCATCTATAAGGGGGGAATACAGGAGGAGCCATCTATAAGGGGGGAATACAGGAGGAGCCATCTATAAGGGGGGATACAGGGGAGGGAAGCCATCTATAAGGGGGGGATACAGGGGGGGGGAGCCATCTATAAGGGGGGAATACAGGAGGAGCCATCTATAAGGGGGGAATACAGGAGGAGCCATCTATAAGGGGGGATACAGGGGAGGGAAGCCATCTATAAGGGGGGGATACAGGGGGGGGGAGCCATCTATAAGGGGGGGGATACAGGGGTAGCCATCTATAAGGGGGTAATACAGGGGGGGCATCTATAAGGGGGCAATACAGGGGGGAGCCATCTATAAGAGTCAGCCTACCCACTAAACAAGGGTGTAAAGGGGCCAGTACAGATGTGCAGTGTGTAGAGAGATGAGGATGGTGCCAGAGTGTGGAGCCTAATATGTATGTCTGGCAGATTCTGTGGATTCGTGGCTCGGAGAAGTTCTCATAACGGCCCAGGGCAGATGGAGAAGAAGATGAAAAGGGAAGAACTCTGATCAGAGAAGACGTCCCCTGTGAGTCACTAAATATATCTGCACTGTAATGTATATGGTGTGTAGAGCCTGTGTAGAGCTGGGGCTACTGCTAAATGACTTGAAGAGGTGATATTGCTCTGTGTACAGTGGATTATTCAGTTGCAGCAGTGGTGTTAGTCAGTATGTGCTGGTATTAGTCGGTATGTGGTGGTATTAGTCGGTATGTGCTGGTATTAGTCGGTATGTGCTGGTATTAGTCGGTATGTGCTGGTATTAGTCGGTATGTGCTGGTATTAGTCGGTATGTGCTGGTATTAGTCAGTAAGTAGTGGTGTTATTTGTTACTTGTAATCTGGTACTGTGTTTTATTGGATTTAGTATAGAGGATTTAGTCAGTAACAATATGGTGGTGATGGTAGTGGTTGTGGCGATATTTCCCCCTTGTATACTGGTATTATTGGTAATACCATATATATATACCAGTAGCATGCACTTGGTCGAGGAAGGGGGGCTCCAGGTTGACAGTCTGCAGCCCTCAGGGTATGCTGGGAGTTGTAGTACAGTAGTACAATCCTCTGATACCTGCCGCTGTAGACAGATGTATTGCTGGAACTTCAGGGCTGATGGTTGTCACCCACAGGTTGCAGCCACCAGGAGAATCAAACTGAGGACAAGAGTGGTGCTGTCTGTGGAAGAAGGCAGCTATATTTTTCTAATCTTAAGCCCTTTTACTTTTTTTGTGGTTCTATATTCCAGATGTAGAAGCCTCTTACACGGCTCTGTATCCTTATTCACTATAAGAAATGTAGAAGAATATTCCCTTTATTATTCAAAAAAATCCTTGTCACCTGCTGGGGTTCCCTATGGGTAACGTTGGTTGGGGGCCCACTCAGCCTCACTCGCCCCCCCTAGGCTGAACCCCTAGCTACGCCCCTGACCCCCGGTATAGAATAAATCCCTCCTGTATACTGTGGCCTGGGCTATGTTACACCCCCGGTATAGTATATATCCCCTCCTGTATACTGTGCCCTGGGCTATGTTACACCCCCTGGTATAGTATATATCCCCTCCTGTATACTGTGGCCTGGGCTATGTTACACCCCCCGGTATAGAATATATCCCTCCTGTATACTGTGGCCTGGGCTATGTTACACCCCCGGTATAGAATATATCCCCTCCTGTATACTGTGCCCTGGGCTATGTTACACCCCCCGGTATAGTATATATCCCTCCTGTATACTGTGGCCTGGGCTATGTTACACCCCCTGGTATAGTATATATCCCCTCCTGTATACTGTGGCCTGGGCTATGTTACACCCCCCCGGTATAGAATATATCCCCTCCTGTATACTGTAGCCTGGGCTATGTTACACCCCCCGGTATAAAATATATCCCCTCCTGTATACTGTGGCCTGGGCCAGAACTGAGAAAACCAGTGATATGATAACTTGGAGGGATATAGTCTGGCCTAGACTGTTTCACACTACCTTGTATAGAGTCTATCCTCCGGGGTATACTGTGGCCTGGGCTAGACTGTCCCCAGGTTTATAGTCTGGCCTAGGCTATATTACACCCCGGGGTATAGTTTGGCCTAGGCTATGTTACACCCCAGGGTATAGTCTGGCCTAGGCTATATTACACCCCGGGGTATAGTCTGGCCTAGGCTATGTTACACCCCGGGGTATAGTTTGGCCTAGGCTATGTTACACCCCGGGGTATAGTCTGGCCTAGGCTATGTTACACCCCGGGGTATATTTTGGCCTAGGCTATGTTACACACCGGGGTATAGTCTGGCCTTGGCTATGTTACACACCGGGGTATAGTCTGGCCTTGGCTATGTTACACACCGGGTATAGACTGGCCTAGGCTATGTTACACCCCGGGGTATAGTCTGGCCTTGGCTATGTTACACACCGGGTATAGTCTGGCCTAGGCTATGTTACACCCCGGGGTATAGTCTGGCCTAGGCTATGTTACACCCCGGGGTATAGTTTGGCCTATGCTATGTTACACACCGGGGTATAGTTTGGCCTAGGCTATGTTACACCCCGGGGTATAGTCTGGCCTAGGCTATGTTACACCCTGGGGTATAGTCTGGCCTAGGCTATGTTAGACCCCGGGGTATAGTTTGGCCTAGGCTATGTTACACCCTGGGGTATAGTCTGGCCTAGGCTATGTTACACCCCGGGGTATAGTATGGCCTAGGCTATGTTACACCCCGGGGTATAGTCTGACCTAGGCTATGTTACACCCCGGGGTATAGTTTGGCCTAGGCTATATTACACCCCGGGGTATAGTCTGGCCTAGGCTATGTTACACCCCTGGGTATAGTCTGGCCTAGGCTATGTTACACCCCGGGGTATAGTCTGGCCTAGGCTATATTACACCCTGGGGTATAGTCTGGCCTAGGCTATGTTACACCCGGGTATAGTCTGGCCTAGGCTATGTTACACCCCGGGGTATAGTTTGGTCTAGGCCATTTTATACCCGGGTATAATCTGGACGGGGGTTAATCTGGCCAGCTACACCGGCATACTGATGAGAGCAGCAGCGTAGGGTCAGGCCTCGTATGTCGGGGGAGCACTTTATGTTAGGTAAAATCTGCCACCTGGTGTTTTTATACTTCGCTTTTCTATGATAATTAGAGATGAGCGACCCTGGAGCAGCTGGAGTCCATCTGAACCCGAACGTTCGGCATGTGATTAGCGGCGGCTGCTGAAGTTGGATAAAGCCCTAAGGCTATGTGGGAATCATGGATATAGTCATTGGCTGTATCCATGTTTTCCAGACAACCTTAGTGCTTTATCCAAGTTCAGCAGCCGCCACTAATCAAATGCCGAACGATCGGGTTTGGATCGACTCGAACCGAACCCAGTTCGCTCATCTCTGGTGATAATGTAATCTGTCTGTACCTGTGGTAAGGATGGGATATTCTGTATATATAGTGCAGCCCTTACAATATGGCGCTGACCTTCTAAGCAAGTAGAGGTTATGTAAGTAACACTAGTGCTACACAAGTAACTCTCCTCTCACCTCAGCCAATGACGTACTGACACACGCCCTAGTAGAAGAACCCCCGCCCAGGATATATATACTGCCTACCCCCAGGGTATATGTATACTGCCCGCCCCCAGGATAATACACTGCCTACCCCCAGGGTATATGTATACTGCCCGCCCCCAGGATAATACACTGCCTACCCCCAGGGTATATGTATACTGCCCGCCCCCAGGATAATACACTGCCTACCCCCAGGGTATATGTATACTGCCCGCCCCCAGGATATATACACTGCCCACCCCCAGGATATATATACTGCCCACCCCCAGGATATATACACTGCCCACCCCCAGGATATATATACTGCCCACCCCCAGGATATATATATATATATATATATATATATATATATATATATATATACTGCCTGCCCCCAGGATATATACACTGCCTACCCCCAGGATATATGTATACTGTCCGCCCCCAGGATATATACACTGCCTACCCTCAGAATATATATATACTGCCCGCCCCCAGGATATATACACTGCTTACCCCCAGGATATATGTATACTGCCCGCCACTAGGATATATACACTGCCTACCCCCAGAATATATGTATACTACCCGCCCCCAGGATATATACACTGCCTACCCCCAGGATTTATGTATACTGCCCGCCCCCAGGATATATACACTGCCTACCCCCAGGATATATGTATACTGCCCGCCCCCAGGATATATACACTGCCTACCCCCAGAATATACAGTATGTATACTGCCCGCCCCCAGTATATAAACACTGCCTACCCCCTGGATATATATATATATATATATATATATATACTGCCCACCCCCAGGATATATACACTTCCCGCCCCCAGGATATATGTATACTGCCCACCCCCAGGATATATGTATACTGCCCGCCCCCAGGATATATACACTGCCCACCCCCAGGATATATATATATATATATACACTGCCCACCCCCAGGATATATACACTGCCCGCCCCCCAGGATTCCGTCCCAGAATCCTCCTTTTGCAGCAATTCCAGCATTGCACACCTTTGGCATTCTAGCTATTAATCTGTTGGGGTAAGCTGGAGAAATTGCCCCCCACGCTTCTAGAAGCAGCTCCCACAAGTTGGATTGGTTGGATGGGCACTTCTGGCGTACCATACGGTCCAGCTGCTCCCACAATGGGGTGGTGATGTGGTGACTGCGCTGGCCCCTCCATTACCTAGGATAGAATACCAGCTGCCGCTTCTGCTGGAAATAGTTCTTGCACAATTTGGAGGTGTGTTTAGGGTCACTGTCCTGTTGTAGGATGAAATTGGCTCCAACCAAGCGCTGCCCACTGGGTATGGCATGGCGGTGCAGAGTGATAGCCTTCCTTATTCACAATCCCTATTACCCTGTACAAATCTCCCACCTTACCAGCACCAACCCCAGACCATCCCATTACCTCCACCATGTATAACAGATGGCGTCAGGCATTCTTCCAGCATCTTCTCATTTCTTCTGCGTCTCACAAACCTTCTTCTTTGGGATCCAAACACCTCAAACTTGGATTCATCCGTCCACAACACTTTTTCCAGTCTTCCTCTGTCCAATGTCTGTGTTCTTTTGCCCATCTTAATCTTTTTCTTTTATTGGCCAGTCTCAGATATAGTCACAGTTGCAGTGCAAATAGTTTCCAGAACAGGCATGGCTGTAGAATCAAAAATGAACTGACAGTGAGAAACAGACAGCGTGTTCTGGGACACTGCATACCTCCCTAGCAAGTTTTGAGCCAACCTCGGCGAATCTCGAGGGGTAGCAAACATAAATAGACTGGACAATTAGACAACAGGACTGAATGATGATTGTGAGTTCTGAAGTGTGTTTCCCACGCTCAAGGCACAGGTGACAAAGTGAAACTAAGAAGAGAGAAAACCCTGGTGGCAGGACTTCACCTAGGGGTGCCTAACGTACTCTGGTTACAGGTAGTTAGTGCGTGAACCATCTGACATGGAAGCCAGGACAACTTAACTGCTGGCGGGGGACCCTCAATATTCCAGCCAGTTAGACAGTAGGTTTCCAATATAAAGTGTTACCCTACTGGAAAAAGAGAACTGTGAAGACCTGTGTACTGCCTTGGGTGTCTGTGTGAAGTGAAAGAGAAAGAATAAAATAACAAAAGCAAGCATACATTTGGCGCGCCATACATACCAGTCAATCACATGACACAATTACTCAATAGGCCAAACACACGAAAAGGTATCCAAGGTGCAATATGTATGAACCAGTGTGAATGTTAAGTATGACTATGTGTAGCAACTACGGTGTGTAGGGACAAGACAGAGGTGAACAAACACTGGAAACAAAAGGAAGGGAAATACAAAAGACAACAAATACTGCGAGGTCTGGAGGAGGATTGGCTCACATAACTCTGAAGACATCTGACGAAAACTGGCTCCAATAATCTTTCCAGCTGTAGATATAATACTGTAATGAGAAATACAAGACTTGTTAAGAAAATACACTCCTGCAAAACTAGACTTTCTCTGAGAGGTATATAAACTGACTTCTCTTACTCAGAGGAGGAGCTATCTGACTCTGACACAAAAATATAGATAGATACTGTTTCCTTTTCAAAAGAGGCCCTCTACTCTGAGGCTATCTCCGTGACCTTTTGCTTACTCAGAGGAGGAACATACATGAATAACCTTGATACTACTGGAATATGATACTAGAAATAAGTGCAATACTGACATAAGTGCAATGACAACCTGTTGATACCACATAATTGGACAAAAGTGCTTTAGGAAGGAATGGGTTAAGTGTCTCTGTTAGGTAGAGTCTCTTTTAGGCAATTGAAACCATCATCCATGTAAAGGCTCTGGGACAGACACTAGAGAACAGTTTGGTCAATGTGAGTGTCCATCAGCTCATGGCTGGTTAGTACAGGAAACTTGGTCAGGAGGACCAGGCACGAACCTTAACCCCTTAACGACATCGGGCGTACCCATACGCCCCCGTTGCCTGGGCTTTAACGCAAACGGGCGTATGGGTACGCCCGATGTTTCCCCGATCGCTGCGTGTTCACACACAGCGGTCGGGGAAGATGGCCTGCTATAAATCATAGCAGGCCATCATAGCTTCACGGCACGGGGGGTGGTTAACACCCCCCGTGCTTACGATCGCCGCTATAGGCTGATCAATTCAGATCAGCCAATAGCGGCAATCGGAACCTTTCCGGGTCATCGGTGACCCGATGACCCGGAAAAAAATGGCGGTCGGTGCTGTCCGAGGACGGCACCGACCGCCATTACTGTAAAAAGTAATGGTGATCGCCGTGCCACCGGCCCGATCGCCGTGAACGGCCGGCCGGCCGTTCACGGCGATCGGGCCGGTGGCACGGCGATCAGAGTCCCACAATATAGTAAATACCTGCCCTGGACCCCTCAGCTAGGTAGCCGAGGGGTCCAGAGCAGGTATTTGTACATTACTCACCTGTCCCGGGCTCCTGATCGGCGTCTTCCGGGTTCGCGGCGTCCTCCGTCATTCCGTTCGGTCTTCGGGTCTTTCCGGCGGTCCCCGTCGTCTTCTTTCGGCTATTTTCGGCTCCAGCCTCGTCATTTTCCGGATTTTGCGCTCTGCTGCCCCCTAGCGGCTGATATGTGTAATACACTTATCAGCAGCTACAGGGATATTCAGAATGTAGAAAAAGGGGGGTTTTTTTTTCCAAATTTTTTTTTTTCTATTTTCCGCACCCTATCGCCGCTGAGTGTTGATCTGCATCGCACGAAAGTGCGCTGCTAATCAGCAACTCCTCCTTTTTGGCGTAGGGTGTTTTTTTTCTATATCCTACTGCCACGGTCTGCTTATAAGTGCCGCACATAAGTGCGCCATTTATCAGCAACTCCTTTGTTGGCGTAGGTTTTTTTTTTATACTTACTGTAAAAAATCACGTAAAAAACACTACATTACACCACACTACATTGAATAAAGTTTGACACTACACCACTACATACCCCATATACCAATCCCCGTATGGCCCCCAGGGTGTTTTCGGCGTCAGAGGGATACGTTATTATTACCTCCGACACCGAAACAGCCAGTGAGGATGAATGGGGGGGATCCTTCTTTCCTCCATTCATCCTCATCATCCAGTGACGTGTCTGGGGGTAGCGTAGCGTACGCTGCCCCCCAGACACGTCTTTTCCGCCAGTACCGTCCCAATAAGAGATCACAGTATGGTGTGAAATTCTACAAACTCTGTGAGCGTACCTCAGGGTACACTTACAGATTTCGGGTACGTGCAAACTGCGGAATGGCGAAGGATAACCCTTCGTGCATTCCGCAGCTGGCACCCGCCGGCGGACTAATGCGGGCGCATGTCTCTACCCGTGTCATAGACACCAATCTATGCACGGGCGGAATCCGTCGTCCATCCAAAGAATGAACACGTTGGACGGAGAGCGGAATCCGCCCGTGCATAGAATGGAGTCTATGACACGGACGGAGACGTGCGCCTGCATCAGTCCGCCGGCGGGTGCCAGCTGTGGAATGCACGAAGGGTTATCTGTCGCGATTCCGCAGTGTGCATGTACCCTTAGAGTGTATGTAGGAAGGGACACCCGAATCCAGCCCCCAGATGCCCCCTCCCCCTCCCCCCATCCTCGGAGTTAGTGGGAAGATCGTCCGGGAACTGATCTTCCCACTGCTGGATAAAGGTCACCACCTGTACGGGGATAACTTTTATACCAGCACCCCTCTTCCGGTCCCTCGCTGCCCTGTAGCTTGCGGCACGATCCGAACATATCAGAAATAGTAATAGGGCCCTAATATTTAGCAGCCATGGAGCGGACCCAGCGCTTCTGGATATGAAGGACCCCGTATCGCACCAGGACAACATTTTCCAGGTGACGTCCCACACACTGGAGAAAGGGAGACCCCAGAAGAAGTGCAGAGTGTGGGGTAACAGGGGGATCAGGAAGGACGCCATTTTCCAGTGTGACACCTGTCCTGATCCCCCCGGCCTCTGCATACTGGATCGCTCCAAGGCGTACCACACGTCACTGGGGTTCTACATTATCTAAATTCTGTCCCTTATTCCTATTTCAGGGGTCACGTTGATCCGGGGATTATTCTGATCGCCATTATGGAGTCGGGAAGGAATTTTTCCCCTGTGATGAGGCTACTGTCGTCTGCCTTACGAGGATTTTTTGCCTTCCTCTGGATCAACACAGGTTGAGTTTGATGGACTCCTGTCATTTCCAACCTTATAAACTAATAATTGCCCTAATACCCCCAAATAAATTAGAATGGTCCCTTTTCCCCAGCTAAGTAGGTATGGCAGCCATTCCCATTAGAGGATGCCATGATGCAATTACAAAGCCTCTGTGCGGCCAGGACAGTAGAAACCCCCCACAAGTGACCCCATTCTGGAAACTACACCCCATAAGGAATCTAAGAAGGGGGGCAGCGGGGATATGGCCCCCTGGTGACGGCCACATTTGGGACGTGAAAGTGAAAAAAATTGTATTTTTTATTTTCTCGGCACATGTTCTACGTAAGTGCCCGTCACCAGGGGGGTCCATATGCTCACTGCACCCCTTGTTAGATTCCTTATGGGGTGTAGTTTCCAGAATGGGGTCACTTGTCGGGGGTTTCTACTGTCCTGGCAGCACAGGAGCTTTGTAATTGCGACATGGCCTCCATCCTCCATTCCAGCCTCTAAATGGCGCTCTGTCCCTTTGGTGACTTGCCCTGTGCCCATATGGCACATTATGCCCACATGTGGGGTATTTTCGTACTCAGGGGACACTACCCTACACGTTTTGTGTTCATTTTCTTTTTTAACCCCTTGTGGAAATGGAAAAAAATCAAGGCTAGACCAACATTTAGTGTAATTTTTGTAAAATTTTTACTCTAAATTATTAATCTTGTCATGTTTTTTCATTTTCACAAGGGGTTAAAAGATAAAAAAAAACATTTAATGTGTAGAGCAATTTCCCCTGAGTACGGAAATACCCCACATGTGGACATAAAGCGCCATGCGGGTGCAGGGTAAGCCTCCGAAGGGAAGAAGCGCCATTTGGTTTTTGAAGGCTGGATTTGGATGGAATGGATTTCGAGGGGCCATGTTGCATTCAAAAGGCCCCTGTGTTGCCAAGACAGTTGAAACCCCCCACAAGTGACCCCATTATGGAAACTGCACCCCTCAAGGAATGTAACAAGGGGTGTAGTGAGCATATGGACCCCACTGGTGACGGACACAAATGTGGAACAATGTGGCGTGAAAATGAAATATTACATTTTTTACACTATAATGTTGGTTTAGCCTTGAATATATCATTTTCACAAGGGGTTAAAAGAGGAGAAAAAAAACAAAATGTGTAGCGCAATTTCCCCCGAGTCCGTAAATACCCCACTTGTGTACATAAAGCGCCATTCGGGTGCAGGGTAAGCCTCCGAAGGGAAGGAGCACCATTTCGTTTTTGAAGGCTGGATTTGGATGGAATGGATTTTGAGGGGCCATGTTGCATGTAAAAGGCCCCTGTGTTGCCAAGACAGTTGAAACCCCCCACAAGTGACCCCATTATGGAAACTACACCACTCAAGGAATGTAACAAGGGGTGTAGTGAGCATATGGACCCCACTGGTGACGGGCACAAATGTGGAACAATGTGGCGTGAAAATGAAATATTACATTTTTTACACTATAATGTTGGTTTAGCCTTGAATTTATCATTTTCACAAGGGGTTAAAAGAGAAAAAAACACACAATATGTGTAGAGCAATTTCCCCCGAGTCCGTAAATACCCCACATGTGGACATAAAGCGCCATGTGGGCGCAGGGCAAGCCTCCGAAGGGAAGGAGCGCCATTTGGATTTTGGAGGTTGGATTTGGCTAGAATGGATGATGAACGCCATGTCGCATTTACAGAGCCCTCGTGCTGCCAGGACAGTGGAAACCCCCCACAAGTGACCCCATTCTGGAAACTGCACCCCTCAAGGAATCTAACAGGGGGGGAAAAGAGGATATGGACCCCTTGATGACGGGCACATTTGTGCCATGAAAGTGAAAAAATGAAATTTTTCCCTTTCACGTCACATTGTTCCACATTTGTGCCCGTCACCAGTGGGGTCCATATGCTCACTGCCCTCCTTGTTAGATTCCTTGAGGGGTGTAGTTTCCAGAATGGAATCACTTGTGGGGGGTTTCCAGTGTCTTGGCAGCACGAGGGCTCTGTAAATGCGACATGGCCCTTGAAATCCTTTTCAGTGAAATTCAGCTTCCAAAAGCCAATTGGCGCTCCTTCCCTTTGGAGGCTCGTCCTGCGCCCCCTTGGCACTTTATCGCCACATGTGGGGTATTTCTGTACTCGGGAGAAACTGCGCTACACATTTTTTGTCTTTTTTTGCCTCTTATCCCTTTAAGAAAATGAAAAATTGAAGGCTAGAACAACGTTTTAGTGTAAAAAATAAATTTTTCTTTTTTCACGCCATATTGTTCGGAAAATCTGTGAAGCACCTGTGGGGTCCAGATGCTCACCGCACCCCTTGTTACATTCCTTGAGGGGTGTAGTTTTCTGAATGGTGTCCCTTTAGGGGTGTTTTTTAGGTTTTGACACCTGAGAGCCTCTGCCAACCTGAAGTGGTACAGTCAAAAATGACCAAATATAACGGAGGCATTGAAATTCACTAGGCGCTCCCTTATATCTGAGGCTTGTGGTTGCGTCAAATAGCGCAATAGGGCCACATATGGAGTATTTCTATAAACTGCAGAAACGGGGCAATAATTATTGGGGTGCATTTCTCTGGTAATAGGTTCATAATTATGAAAAATATTGGATTACAATAAAATTTCTGCACAGAAAATTAAAATTTTCAAATTCCTTACACACTTAGCTTTTATTTCTGTGACTCCCCTAAAGGGGTAAAACACTTTCTGGATGTGCTTTTGCAGAGTTTGGGGGGGTGCAGTTTCTGAAATGGGGTGCTTTGTGGGGCTTTCTAACATACAGGCCCCTCAAATACACTTTAAACCTGAACAGGTCCCTAAAAATATCTGATTTTGAAATTTTACTGAAAATTTGGAAATTTGCTGCTAATGTTTTAAGCTCCCTATTGTGTAAAAAAAATGAAAAATAGTTTAATAAATGCCGCCAACATAAAGTAGACATGTTGCTAATGCTATTTAATATATAATTTATGTGGTATAACCACTTTCTGTATACGCAAAAAAGTTTCAAAGTTGGAAAAATGCATTTTTTCACATTTTTTCACATTATTTGGGTTTTTTTCATAAAGATTTGTTATGAGTATCGACTCCAATTTACCAGAAATGTAAAGTACAATATGTCACGAGAAAACAATCTCAGAATCAGCCGGATAGGTAAAAGCATCCCGAAGGTATTAATGACTAAAGTGACACTGGTCATATTCATAAAATTTGTCTCTGTCATTAAGGCCATTTCAGGCTCTGTCCTTAAGGGGTTAAACATTGCAGAGCAAAAACTTAGAACATCAACAGTCAACAAAACAAGAAGAACAGTTAAGGGCTCTGGTCTCTGTAGCGAATTGGAGGAATTCCTCTGGTAGAGCACTCAGACCGTCTCAGCGGAGGATCCTCTTCAACAGTGATCGGTGCAGGTACAGGTCGAGGATCACCCCCAGTGGCTGGCTGTGGAGGTGGAGCTGTTGGAGGCACAATTGGAAGAGGAGGGCCCACTGGAATGTGCACAGGGACCGCCGAATAGCCTATGGGCATGAGGAACGGTTCAACTTGGAACATTTCTTCCAGAGAGAGAGGTTTACTGGAGCCGCTGGGGGAGCCAGAGGTGTTGGTGCAGGTACCAGACACTGGGTTGTAAGGCCTTGTAGGTCCTCCTTAGTGCAACGCTTTATCCTATTCCGGTGCACCGTCTGTGGGGCTAGCCCTGGCTTTTTGACTTCAAACACATCAGTCTCTGGGTAAGGGATAGAAGAGATGACTTAGGGCTCAGGCTCCCAAAGGCTTTCAAGTTTGTGAGAGCGATGATATTTCTTTAGCCAAACTTTATCTCCTACTTGTAGTGGTGTGGCATTTGCCCTTTGGTTGTAGGCATCCTCCTGGGGCTGTTGAGCTTCCCCCATCCTCTTGTCAACAATTTCCCGGGCATCCTGGATTCTCCTCTGATGCTCCTGAACCCAGTCAGTTTCAGGTAGGGGGTTGAAGGCGTCAGGAGCTTGGACTCCTAAAGCACGGTCCTGAGGAAGTTGGCCTTGGCGCCTAAACATCAGGTAGAACAGGGAGTAGCCAGTGGAACAATGAGTGGTATTGTTATAGATCTCCACCAGTTCATCCAACAAGTGGGGCCACTCTACTCTCTTCGTCACTGAGGCCGTTTGGAGCATGTTGATAAAGACCTGGTTAACTTTTTCACACAGACCATTCCCTTGAGGATGATAGGCCATGGTACGGAGTTTCTTACACTCCTGGTAGGCGCACAGCTCCTGGAAAAGTTGCGACTCGAAGGCCGGACCCGGTCCGTCAGCAGAGACTCTGCGCACCCATAGTGCTTTACATACTCCTTGTAAAAAGTGAGGGCAGTGGTTCTGGCGGTTAAGTCTCTGACAGGTACCACGACTACCCACTTGGAGTAATGGTCGACCATGGTGAGGGCGTAGGTATACCCGCATCTTGTAGGGGCCAGCTTCACATGGTCTAGGGCGACTAACTGATTCGGCCGGTGGGAGGTGAATGGATGCAAAGGGGCCCTGACTTCTCTTCCACCAGCTTTGGAGATATTACAGGCAGGGCACTCAGCACACCAGTTCTCAATGTCAGCCCTCATTCCGATCCATTAGAACCGCTGTCAGATAGTTGCCTCCGTCTTGTGTACCCCGAAATGACCGGACTGGTCATGGTAGGCATCTAGCACCATCTGAGCGTCTCGTCGGGGAATGAGGATCTGGTGGCACCTCTCTCCAGAAACCGGGTCAAGAGAGTTCCGCAGGATCAGTCTCTTCTGTAAGAAGAGCCTCTTTCTTTGCCTCCAGAGTCGCCTTAGTTCGACATCAGGGTAGGGCCTCTTGATCCGCATGGGGACCCGACCAGTAGAGAGGTAGTCATAGATCTCCCCCAGGACACAGGACTCTTTCTGGACGGTCTGCCACCTGGCCAAGTCTTGCGGGGCCTTAGGTGGAGGCGGAGGCGTTTCAGGCCCAGCTGCATCAATTGCACTCTGAGTGGCGAACCTTTGATAGAAGGGAGGCATTTCTACATCTTCCCAATCACTGTCCTCTGGGGCCTCTTCACCCTTGGGTAACTGGGACAGGAGGTCTGCATTGACGTTAGCTTTGCCACTGCGGTACTTGATTTCAAACTGGAAGTTGGCCAGTCGAGAAGCCCATCGCTGTTCCAGGGCACCCAGTCGAGCTGTGTTTAAATACGCCAACGGGTTGTTATCCGTATAGATAGTAACAGGGGTGGCCGCGAGGTGGTCCTTGAACTTTTCAGTGACGGCCCACACTAGGGCTAGTAACTCCAACTTGAAGGAGCTATAATTATTGTCATTCTTTTCAGCGCCCCGCAGACTCCGGCTGGCATAGGCCACAACTCTCTCTTGGCCATCTTGAACCTGGGACAGCACAACTCCCAGGCCTTGGAAGCTGGCGTCTGTGTAGAGCCGGAAGGGAAGGTTATAGTCCGAGTAGGCCAGGATAGGAGGCGTGGTCAACAGGCGTTTCAGGGTTTGAAAGGCAACCTCCTGCCGTTCGGACCACTCGACAGGGAGTCGTCGGTTGTAGCTTTCTCGAGGACAACCCCGGAGTAACTCATTGAGGGGCTCGGCCACTTGTGCAAAGTGGGGAATGAAGCGGCGGTAATAACCGGCAAATCCCAGAAAACTTCTCACCTCCTTGACGGTCTTAGGGGTATCCCAGTGTTCCACAGCCGAGATCTTCTCTGGATCAGGTCGTATCCCCTCAGCACTCACAACATGCCCCAGGTAGTTCACTTGGGGTTTGAGAAGATGGCACTTGGAAGGCTTGATTTTTAGGCCATGATCAATTAGGACCTGGAACACTTCAGATGATGGACGTGGTCTTCGTAGGTACGTAAATAGACAATCACATCATCTAGGTATAGCAGGACACTCTGGAAGTTAAGATGGCCGAGACATCTCTCCATCAATCGCTGGAAGGTGGCGGGGGCGTTGCACAGACCGTAGGGCATGCTGGTGAACTCAAAGAGCCCCATAGTGAAGGCCGTCTTCTCGCGGTCTTCGGGTGCCATGGGCACCTGCCAGTACCCACTGGTGAGGTCCAAGGTGGAGAAGTAGGCGGCTGACCCCAAAGCGGCAATAGACTCTTCAATCCGGGGTAATGGATAGGCATCCTTGTGGGTAATCGTGTTTATCTTCCTATAGTCCACTCAGAACCGGATGTTACCATCTTTCTTTTTCACGAGGACAATAGAGGCGGCCCACAGACTTTCTTGGATGACCAGTTTCCTGACCTGCTGATAGCTGGCAGGGGGAATTGGCCAATGCTTCTCCTTGATAGGCAAATGGTCTCCAGTATTTATTCGATGCTGGACCAGAGTGGTCTTCCCAAAATCAAGGGAGTGCTTGCTAAAGGCCTCGTGGTACCGTTTGGCAACTTTGAGAATGCCGTGGAGATATTCAAGGGGAGTATTGGCGTCGCCAATGTGGAGTTCATCCCACCAAGGGACGGGGGCTCTGTTTGAGTCTCTTTTAGTACCGCGGATAGACCTTTGATAGGCAATAGTCTCCTCACAGACAACGTCCTCAGGATCAAGTTGATACAGCTTGGCCACGGTAGTGAACTTAGGCAGGTCAGCAGCGGAGTCCCCCAGATTCACCAGGCGTACAGGGACCTGTCCATTGGACACAGTCACCAGGCTCCTAGCAGCTCTGACGAGGGGTTGTCCCTCGATCTCAATAGCATCCAACAGAGCAGCATAGTCGGCATTGTCAAGGCCCGGGGGGACTCTGCACCAGATAAGAAACTCACTGTTAGCCGGGATGGTGATCGGGGGAGCGTCCTTGGTGCGGACACGGCAGATTTCTCCTCGCTGATTGGCAAACCTCCGCTGAGCGGTGAGCGTCTTGATTGTCTTCTGGACAGCTTGCCTGTATTGAGAGGAAGCATGAGACAGGGAGGCATGTAAAGCATCTACCACTTCAGCAAACACATGGCGAATAACATTCATGCCTAACACAACAGTACCGCCATCTCCCTGGGCCTCAGTAACAATGACACCCTGCCGAGGTAGTTCTCGGCTACCAATACAGATAGTCGGCTCCCAGTACCCTAGTTGCACAATAGGCCGGCCATTGCTAGCAATAAGCTTTAAACGGTACTCCTCAACCGGGCTCAAGGCCTGTGGGTTCCAATGTTCCTCAAAAACATGTCGAGGTATCGTGGTAACCTGGGAACCAGTGTCTATGAGGGCCTCCAAGGGGACATTGTCTATCCAGAGAGTCACATGGGGGCATTGTGAGAGGAATTTGGAGAACCACTGTGCTTCTTGCGGGCCTGGGGTTTGACCTCCTGGGTGTTGGCCCTCGGACCCAGGGGTAGCCCGTTTAACTGGGATCGGTAGTGTCCATGCCGCCTGCAGTGGCGGCAATAGGGTCGTTCAGGAGTTCTAAGTCTTTGTGGGCAAGGTTCATCAGGCTCCTCGTAGTCGGTGTAGAAGTCCTGAGGTAGAGGTGCAGCAGAGGCCCCTTGCAGCCCCCTTAGGGCTTGGCAGAGAGAGTCAACCACCTGTGTGAGAAGGTCGGGGGCCACTGGTGGATTGGCACAGACCAGCTGTTGAGCAGCTTGTACAGCAGCAACAGGTGGGGCCACAATTGAGCCTGGAGGTGAGAGGGTGGGTTCCACTGGATCTAGAGGAACCGGACCTGCGGTACCGCCAGCACAGGGAGTGTCGGTGCCAACCACCCTTAGAGCCAGAGTCTTAAAGTCCAGGAAAGGCATGGTAGGGTTTTGGGCGGCTAGCATCCGCAGTTGGCTCTGGATGAGACTAGAATCCACCCCCTCTATGAAACGGTCAGTTATCATGCTCTCTACAGCCGAGGGGTCTATAGTGTCTACTTGCCCGATAGGCAGATTGGAGAGCTAGCGCATAGTCCCTGAGGGTCTCACCTGGCCTCTGGCGCCAGTCATAGAACTTGAGGCGGACCTCCGTGGGTGACTGTACCTCAAATTCTTTGCTTAGCCGGACCAGGATCTGTTGGACGTCAGCTTTCTCAGAGGGGGGCCAGGACCGTACTTCCTCAGCAGCGGGACCCTCGAGTTGTCCTAACAGTAACTGCACCTGCTGAGTGGGAGAGAGTGAGACAAGTTCAAGTGTTCGGGAGATTTTCTCCTTAAAAGCAGCTAGCGTGTGGGGTTCCCCTTTATAGCTAGGGAGATTGGAGGGCCCGATGAAGAACGGCACGGCTGCGGTGACTATAGCGGCAGGGGCAGGGGCATCAGCACGTGCTGCAGGCGGACTGCCTGACCCATCAGAGTCACTGTTGTGGCCGGTAGGCATGATGGTGAGATCCGGGGTACTGCGCCTTTAAGGGAGCGGGACTGTGCTGGAGCGCTGGGCAGACGGGCCGGGTGATGAGAGAGTGCAGAGCTTGTAGGTGGCAGCCTTGGAGCAGCAGGACCGGCAGTGCAGTATGCCCGGGGTTGGGGAGATAGGGCCGAAGTCGGCTCCCAGGACTTCCGGCGGTCCGGTCACAATCTTTTTCCCCCTTGCAACAGAGGCTGCAGTACAGCAGGGCTGGGAGGTGGAGCTTGCACAGCGCGCGCGCGCGCTCAGGAGAAACACGTCAGCCCCCTTGTTTTAACCCCTCCGTAGGCCGCAGCGCGGCAATGGCAAAGTCTCTGGGGGGTTTCAGTACAGTTCTGGGCACTTAAAACACAGTCTGTATCCTGTTCGTGACGCCTGACCCGGGCAGGACCAGGTATAGATGGGCAGGAACCGGGGCAGCTGCAGGGTATAGGATTGTCACAGTACAGGGCCTGAGGGTGGCACAGCTGAGGGACCGGTCTGCAGGTACTGCGGTATACTTGCTACTGGGCATGCGATTCTTCGCTGTTCCTAGTCAGGGCACCAGTAAACGGACACCAATGCCAGGACTCAGTAACAGCGGTGGTTACACTTTTATTGTAACTGAGGTAACTGGTAGCAACAGTCTCTTCCGGATGCAACCGGGTATATAGCAGACTTATAAAGACAGAGCAAAGGTGGTGCTGCATAGGCTGAGGTGAAACGTGCCGGATGATGGGAGTAGTAGTGAGAGAAGAATAGAGATGCTGGGTGGTTTAGAATACTTGCTGTGAATATCTTGACTTGTTGAGCAGAGGAATAACAGGAACGTCACCCAGATGAGGAGGAGATACTCCAGGCACTTGAGCAGACGGACAGCCAGGATCTGTACAGCAGAGCACCAGGTCCACTCTTCTGAAGGTGAAGAGAGACACACAGGAACACAACCTCCTTGCTTGGGAGCAGGGAGCAGACTCTCTGGCAAGAGGAAGTCACATGGTAACCCCTGGCCAAAACTCGACAGCCATTGGAGGAACCATGGTTACAGGGCTTGGTCACGTGATCCTCAGCCTTTGCATACCACATACAGGAACCTGAGAATAATAGGGACTATATAGTCAGGGCCGGTCTTTGGGGTGTGCGACCTGTGCGCTTGCACAGGGCGCCTCACTCCCGGCCAGCTAGGGGGCGCTCTGGCAGAGAGATACACTGCACATCTAACTACAAATAGAAGTCAGATGTGCTGTGTTTCTGCCAGAGGACACTACAGAGATGCTGCTGCTGCTGTGTGGATGAGGCCCTGTATTCCCGCCATCCCCTCCTCCCTATTGGCCGCTGCACATTACAGCAGGTGACACGTCACTCCGCACAGCTCCCGGCCTCCGGCCTCTGTGTCCTGTCAGAAGCTGCAGTGAGTGTCCTCCACCACAGGGGGGCAGTGTGTGGCAGCAGGCCGGGGCGGCATCATGTCTCTCTCATCCTCCTGTGAGGAGGCAGGAGGAGGGGATCAGCGCTCCATACACACAGCCTGGGCTCCTAACAACGGACTACTGTGCCCAGCACTGCACAGCTCAGCACCAGGTACACCGTCCGCAGTGGGGGAGGAGCCTCGGGCCGGTAGGGGGCTCTACAGTCATGTTCTGGAGGGAGGAGATGGAGCTCACCCTGGTAGGGCTGCAGCATGAGGAAGCTGAGATACAGGCTGCTGCATGAGGAAGCTGAGATACAGGCTGCTGCAGGCCTGAGGAAGCTGAGATACAGGCTGCTGCAGGCCTGAGGAAGCTGAGATACAGGCTGCTGCAGGCCTGAGGAAGCTGAGATACAGGCTGCTGCAGGCATGAGGAAGCTGAGATACAGGCTGCTGCAGGCATGAGGAAGCTGAGATACAGGCTGCTGCAGGCATGAGGAAGCTGAGATACAGGCTGCTGCAGGCATGAGGAAGCTGAGATACAGGCTGCTGCAGGCATGAGGAAGGTGAGATACAGGCTGCTGCAGGCATGAGGAAGCTGAGATACAGGCTGCTGCAGGCATGAGGAGGCTGAGATACAGGCTGCTGCAGGCCTGAGGAGGCTGAGATACAGGCTGCTGCAGGCCTGAGGAAGCTGAGATACAGGCTGCTGCAGGCCTCAGGAGGCTGAGATACAGGCTGCTGCAGGCCTGAGGAGGCTGAGATACAGGCTGCTGCAGACCTGAGGAAGCTGAGATACAGGCTGCTGCAGACCTGAGAAAGCTGAGATACAGGCTGCTGCAGGCATGAGGAAGCTGAGATACAGGCTGCTGCAGGCATGAGGAAGCTGAGATACAGGCTGCTGCAGGCCTGAGCAGGCTGAGATACAGGCTGCTGCAGGCATGAGGAAGCTGAGATACAGGCTGCTGCAGGCATGAGGAAGCTGAGATACAGGCTGCTGCAGGCATGAGGAAGCTGAGATACAGGCTGCTGCAGGCATTAGGAAGCTGCGATACAGGCTGCTGCAGGAATGAGGAAGCTGAGATACAGGCTGCTGCAGGCATGAGGAAGCTGAGATACAGGCTGCTGCAGGAATGAGGAGGCTGAGATACAGGCTGCTGCAGACCTGAGGAAGCTGAGATACAGGCTGCTGCAGGCCTGAGGAAGCTGAGATACAGGCTGCTGCAGGCATGAGGAAGCTGAGATACAGGCTGCTGTAGGCATGAGGAAGCTGAGATACAGGCTGCTGCAGGCATGAGGAAGCTGAGATACAGGCTGCTGCAGGCATGAGAAAGCTGAGATACAGGCTGCTGCAGGCATGAGGAAGCTGAGATACAGGCTGCTGCAGGCATGAGGAAGCTAAGATACAGGCTGCTGCAGGCATGAGGAAGCTGAGATACAGGCTGCTGCAGGCATGAGGAAGCTGAGATACAGGCTGCTGCAGGAATGCTGAGATACAGGCTGCTGCAGGCATGAGGAGGCTGAGATACAGGCTGCTGCAGGCATGAGGAAGCTGAGATACAGGCTGCTGCAGGCATGAGGAAGCTGAGATACAGGCTGCTGCAGGAATGCTGAGATACAGGCTGCTGCAGGCATGAGGAGGCTGAGATACAGGCTGCTGCAGGCATGAGGAAGCTGAGATACAGGCTGCTGCAGGCATGAGGAAGCTGAGATACAGGCTGCTGCAGGCATGAGGAGGCTGAGATACAGGCTGCTGCAGGCATGAGGAAGCTGAGATACAGGCTGCTGCAGGGATGCTGAGATATGAGAAGGAAATATCCATCCATTGTTAGTAATTACTATACTGTGTTTTCTCTTGGGTCTGCTGACCACTACTGCTGGTCACCCAGCTTTCCTAGTGTTCTGTACGGCCATTCTGTTGTTCCTTTCTTACTAAACAACCAGGCAGAGTGTATATAGGAGGATATTGACTGATCATTACCTGTCACCCAGCTTTCCCAGCCTCCTGAATGTGATGCAGCACTGCTTTCCCCTTACCCCCTGAGGAGGATGCTGGGGACAGTGTTATGTATGATGTGTGTGTGGACATCAGTGGGATGGAGGGCGGCCATGATGTGTGTGATGTGAGCTTCTTCTCATAGAGGAGCAGAGCTGTGCCTGGCTGGATGGAGGGGAGAGGCCCAGCAACAGGGGGATGGGGAGGCCTGGGGCCTTATATACAAGCCTGGCCTCTACACACATCATGTATATACTGTATGTATGTGTATATACTGTGTGTATATATTTATTAGAGATGAGCGAATCGTGGCACAGCGCTCTGTTCATCAAGCCAATTCAGCGCTGCTCCACTCCCCGTTGCTTCAACCTGGGTGTCAGGGAAAAGCTGGATCCAATCCTAAAAAACTAAGAGAATTTTCCCAGGATTGGATCCAGCTTTTCCTGGGAGGGGTGGCCGGGAGCAGAGCAGCGCTGAGAGGCAAACGGCTTGATGAGCAGAGTGCTGAGCTAGCGAAGCACTTAGCTTTGTTGAGATGAGCGTTTTCTCTCTCTCTCTCTCTCTCTTTTTATATATATATACACACACCACACACACACTGGGATAGATGAGATGATATATTAAATTAAGCCGCTGTACCAACTGCACTGCTCCTACAGAGGTAGTCACCCAGCTTTCCTAGTCTGCACTGCTCCTACAGGGGTAGTCACCCAGCTTTCCTAGTCTGCACTGCTCCTACAGAGGTTGTCACCCAGCTTTCCTAGTCTGCACTGCTCCTACAGGGGTTGTCACTCAGCTTTCCTAGTCTGCACTGCTCCTACAGGGGTTGTCACTCAGCTTTCCTAGTCTGCACTGCTCCTACAGAGGTTGTCACCCAGCTTTCCTAGTCTGCACTGCTCCTACAGGGGTTGTCACTCAGCTTTCCTAGTCTGCACTGCTCCTACAGAGGTAGTCACCCAGCTTTCCTAGTCTGCCCTGCTCCTACAGAGGTAGTCACCCAGCTTTCCTAGTCTGCACTGCTCCTACAGAGGTAGTCACCCAGCTTTCCTAGTCTGCTCTGCTCCTACAGGGGTTGTCACTCAGCTTTCCTAGTCTGCACTGCTCCTACAGAGGTAGTCACCCAGCTTTCCTAGTCTGCACTGCTCCTACAGGGGTTGTCACCCAGCTTTCCTAGTCTGCACCGCTCCTACAGAGGTAGTCACCCAGCTTTCCTAGTCTGCACTGCTCCTACAGAGGTAGTCACCCAGCTTTCCTAGTCTGCACTGCTCCTACAGAGGTAGTCACCCAGCTTTCCTAGTCTGCACTGCTCTTACAGGGGTTGTCACCCAGCTTTCCTAGTCTGCACCGCTCCTACAGGGGTAGTCACCCAGCTTTCCTAGTCTGCACTGCTCCTACAGAGGTAGTCACCCAGCTTTCCTAGTCTGCACTGCTCCTACAGAGGTAGTCACCCAGCTTTCCTAGTCTGCACTGCTCCTACAGAGGCAGTCACCCAGCTTTCCTAGTCTGCACTGCTCATACAGGGGTTGTCACCCAGCTTTCCTAGTCTGCACTGCTCCTACAGAGGTAGTCACTCAGCTTTCCTAGTCTGCCCTGCTCCTACAGAGGTAGTCACCCAGCTTTCCTAGTCTGCACTGCTCCTACAGAGGTAGTCACCCAGCTTTCCTAGTCTGCACTGCTCCTACAGAGGTAGTCACCCAGCTTTCCTAGTCTGCACTGCTCCTACAGAGGTAGTCACCCAGCTTTCCTAGTCTGCACTGCTCCTACAGAGGTAGTCACCCAGCTTTCCTAGTCTGCACTGCTCCTACAGAGGTAGTCACCCAGCTTTCCTAGTCTGCACTGCTCCTACAGAGGTAGTCACCCAGCTTTCCTAGTCTGCACTGCTCATACAGGGGTTGTCACCCAGCTTTCCTAGTCTGCACTGCTCCTACAGAGGTAGTCACTCAGCTTTCCTAGTCTGCACTGCTCCTACAGAGGTAGTCACCCAGCTTTCCTAGTCTGCACTGCTCCTACAGAGGCAGTCACCCAGCTTTCCTAGTCTGCACTGCTCCTACAGAGGTAGTCACCCAGCTTTCCTAGTCTGCACTGCTCATACAGGGGTTGTCACCCAGCTTTCCTAGTCTGCACTGCTCCTACAGAGGTAGTCACTCAGCTTTCCTAGTCTGCCCTGCTCCTACAGAGGTAGTCACCCAGCTTTCCTAGTCTGCACTGCTCCTACAGAGGTAGTCACTCAGCTTTCCTAGTCTGCACTGCTCCTACAGAGGTAGTTACCCAGCTTTCCTAGTCTGCACTGCTCCTACAGAGGTAGTCACCCAGCTTTCCTAGTCTGCACTGCTCCTACAGAGGTAGTCACTCAGCTTTCCTAGTCTGCACTGCTCCTACAGAGGTAGTCACTCAGCTTTCCTAGTCTGCACTGCTCCTACAGGGGTTGTCACCCAGCTTTCCTAGTCTGCACTGCTCCTACAGAGGTAGTCACCCAGCTTTCCTAGTCTGCACTGCTCCTACAGAGGTAGTCACCCAGCTTTCCTAGTCTGCACTGCTCCTACAGAGGTAGTCACCCAGCTTTCCTAGTCTGCACTGCTCCTACAGAGGTAGTCACCCAGCTTTCCTAGTCTGCACTGCTCATACAGGGGTTGTCACCCAGCTTTCCTAGTCTGCACTGCTCCTACAGAGGTAGTCACTCAGCTTTCCTAGTCTGCACTGCTCCTACAGAGGTAGTCACCCAGCTTTCCTAGTCTGCACTGCTCCTACAGAGGTAGTCACTCAGCTTTCCTAGTCTGCACTGCTCATACAGGGGTTGTCACCCAGCTTTCCTAGTCTGTACTGCTCCTACAGAGGTAGTCACCCAGCTTTCCTAGTCTGCACTGCTCCTACAGGGGTTGTCACCCAGCTTTCCTAGTCTGCACTGCTCATACAGGGGTTGTCACTCAGCTTTCCTAGTCTGCACTGCTCCTACAGAGGTAGTCACCCAGCTTTCCTAGTCTGCACTGCTCCTACAGAGGTAGTCACCCAGCTTTCCTAGTCTGCACTGCTCCTACAGAGGTAGTCACCCAGCTTTCCTAGTCTGCACTGCTCTTACAGGGGTTGTCACCCAGCTTTCCTAGTCTGCACCGCTCCTACAGGGGTAGTCACCCAGCTTTCCTAGTCTGCACTGCTCCTACAGAGGTAGTCACCCAGCTTTCCTAGTCTGCACTGCTCCTACAGAGGTAGTCACCCAGCTTTCCTAGTCTGCACTGCTCATACAGGGGTTGTCACCCAGCTTTCCTAGTCTGCACTGCTCCTACAGAGGTAGTCACTCAGCTTTCCTAGTCTGCCCTGCTCCTACAGAGGTAGTCACCCAGCTTTCCTAGTCTGCACTGCTCCTACAGAGGTAGTCACCCAGCTTTCCTAGTCTGCACTGCTCCTACAGAGGTAGTCACCCAGCTTTCCTAGTCTGCACTGCTCCTACAGAGGTAGTCACCCAGCTTTCCTAGTCTGTACTGCTCCTACAGAGGTAGTCACCCAGCTTTCCTAGTCTGCACTGCTCCTACAGAGGTAGTCACCCAGCTTTCCTAGTCTGCACTGCTCCTACAGAGGTAGTCACCCAGCTTTCCTAGTCTGCACTGCTCATACAGGGGTTGTCACCCAGCTTTCCTAGTCTGCACTGCTCCTACAGAGGTAGTCACTCAGCTTTCCTAGTCTGCACTGCTCCTACAGAGGTAGTCACCCAGCTTTCCTAGTCTGCACTGCTCCTACAGAGGTAGTCACCCAGCTTTCCTAGTCTGCACTGCTCCTACAGAGGCAGTCACCCAGCTTTCCTAGTCTGCACTGCTCCTACAGAGGTAGTCACCCAGCTTTCCTAGTCTGCACTGCTCATACAGGGGTTGTCACCCAGCTTTCCTAGTCTGCACTGCTCCTACAGAGGTAGTCACTCAGCTTTCCTAGTCTGCCCTGCTCCTACAGAGGTAGTCACCCAGCTTTCCTAGTCTGCACTGCTCCTACAGAGGTAGTCACCCAGCTTTCCTAGTCTGCACTGCTCCTACAGAGGTAGTCACCCAGCTTTCCTAGTCTGCACTGCTCCTACAGAGGTAGTCACCCAGCTGTCCTAGTCTGCACTGCTCCTACAGGGGTTGTCACCCAGCTTTCCTAGTCTGCACTGCTCCTACAGAGGTAGTCACTCAGCTTTCCTAGTCTGCACTGCTCCTACAGAGGTAGTCACCCAGCTTTCCTAGTCTGCACTGCTCCTACAGAGGTAGTCACCCAGCTTTCCTAGTCTGCACTGCTCCTACAGAGGTAGTCACCCAGCTTTCCTAGTCTGCACTGCTCCTACAGAGGTAGTCACCCAGCTTTCCTAGTCTGCACTGCTCCTACAGCTGTAGTGTGTACATGGGTGTATACATGTAAATACTCGTCTTGTAGTGTGTACAATACAGGATGTGTACATATACGTATACAGCTATGTACACACTACAGGACTTGTATGTAGAGGTATACAGCTATGTACTGCATAACTGTATCACGTCCTGTAGTGGCTGTATACCTGTATATACATGTCCTGTAGTGGATGTATACCTGTATATACACTCCTGTAGTGTGAGCATACCTGTATACCTGTATATACATGTCCTGTAGTGGATGTATACATGTATATACACTCCTGTAGTGGCTGTATACCTGTATATACATGTCCTGTAGTGGCTGTATACCTGTATATACATGTCCTGTAGTGGATGTATACCTGTATATACACTCCTGTAGTGTGAGCATAGCTGTATACCCGTGTATATATTCCTCCAGGTCTCTGCTGAGACCCCCTAATAATAACCAATAATAATAATGGCTATAGACTGAATGGCGCGGCCTTGTTGTGTTGATGCTCAGTGAGTTCCTTTTTGGCATGGCTAAGTGGATGTGGCTTGCAAGAAAGGGTGTGGCTTTCAAAAAGGGGCGTGTCATAATTATCGTTGAATTATTGTTACCGTTATGTTAGTTGTTTGGGGGGCCGGGGGTGGTAGTTGTGTGAATGGCGGGGGGGGGGGCTGAAGGAGCTTTATGTTACATTAAGGGGGGGGGGGGGCGCTGTAAAAAGGTTTCGCACAGGGCGCCATTTACCCTAAGGCCGGCCCTGTATATAGTCACAGTTGCAGCAGGGCCGTCTTAACAGCATTATGGGCCCCTGGGCAGAGGTGCGAATTGCCCCCCCCCCCCCCAGCGTCCGCTGCCATCAAAACCCTCTTATCTGGTAAGGTATATTGCCTATATTAGTGATTGTCATATATGTTGCACACATACAGTATATCACTATTACAGGCAATATACCTTACCACCTATTTATCTACCATATAGATACAGGTATAAGGGTGGAGCAGTAGGTAGGTGGTTATATAGCCTATAATAGTGATATATGTGTACAAATATATATATGGGGGGGTACAGGTATATGTGGGGTATACAGGTGGTGGGTAAAAGCCTAATTAATATATATTGGTGCTCCTCTCTATATATGAGACATGTTGCTGTCCCTCTGCATATAGGCCATGTTGTCTCCCTGTATACTGTATAATACAGGGAGTCTGTGTATACTGTATTATACAGTATACAGGGAAACAACACGGCTTATATATAGAGAAGGGCCAAACAACATGTCTTATATATACAGAGGGGCAACAACATGACTATTATATATGGAACCATGTTGTTTCCCTGTATGTATACTTTATAATACAATATACAGGGAAACAACATGGTTCATATATACAGAGGGGCAACAACATGACTATTATATATGGGAACCATGTTGTCTCCCTGTATGTATACTGTATAATACAATATACAGGGAAACAACATGTCTTATATATACAGAGGGGCAACAACATGTCTATTATATATGAAACATGTTGTCTCCCTGTATGTATACTGTATACAGGGAAACAACATGGTTATCATATATAATAGTCATGTTGTTGCCCCTCTGTATATATGAGACATGTTGTTTGGCCCTTCTCTATATATAAGCCGTGTTGTTTCCCTGTATATTGTATTATACAGTATACAGGGAGACAACAATGGAGTGATATATACACACTCAGGAAGAAGATAAGTATATAATACACTGCTGTATACACTGAATGGAGAGATATATACACTCAGGAGGATAAGTATATAATACACTGCTGTATACACTGAATGGAGATATATATGCAGTGTCCCAGAACAGCCATTCTCATGCTCACACTTTCATTATAAACAGTTCTGTTCTGGAAAGCTATGGTCCACTGCAAACTGCGTGTATTGTGTCCCTCTTCTCAGTATTTAAGTCTGCCATTTCTGTCATTTATTGCATGTATATTCAGGTATCAGTGTCAAAAGGTATTATGTCGCCTCCTAGTGTTCAAGGATGGTACTTCTCATGTATATTCCTCTGTATATGCCTAATGGTGTGATGATGCAATGGCTGGATGTCACGTGACTGTGCCCTGCTTCCATGGTAACTCCAATGGTCATCGAGCTTTTGGCTGGGGTTACCATGTGACTTCCTGTTCTACCTCAGCCTATTCCCTACCACATAGGGGATAGGTTGTGTGTTAGTCCTCTCTCTCCCTGCTAAGAGAGAGGCCTGCGTGTGCTCTGCTGCTCCAGTCCACTGGCTGTGTTCCTGTCTCAAGTCTCAGGATTCTCATCTGGGTGTCGATTCTTCAGTCATTCTTCAGTTCCTCTCATCATCATCTCCTCAAATCATCAACAGCAAGTATTTAATTCAAGTCTCATTCCACCCAGTATCTCATCCTCAGTATCACTACTACTCCCATCATTCAGCACGCTACTCTCACAGCCTATTACAGCATCACCCATTACTCTGCTTTATTCAGGTTTGCCTTATTCCCGGTTGCATCCAGAGAGACTGTTGCTACTAGTTACCACCGTTACAATAAATATACAACCACCGTTGTTTCTGAACCTTGGCATTGGTGTGATCATTGGTGCCCTGACTAAGGACAACGAAGAATCGCATGCCCAGTATTCCCGCATGGTCAGGAGCCCGGTTTCCAGCTGTATCACCCTCGTGCCTAAACCGTGACCACATTATCCTACAGCTGCCCCGGTTCCTGCCCCTCACAACATCTGCACTGCGGAAGTGGTCCCCAGGGGCCAGGGCATCGCATATACACACTCAGGAGGAGGATAAGTATATAATACACTGCTGTATACACTGAATGGAGATATATATACACACTCAGGAGGAGGATAAGTATATAATACACTGCTGTATACACTGAATGGAGATATATATACACTCAGAGGAGTTACACCCCTGTCCCCCCCCCCTCCCTGTTTACCAGTTCACCCACGGCCCTGTCGGCATCCCTGCAGAGAGCACTCCCATGATTAACCCCTTCCCTGCCAGCTCTCCTCCCCCCTCTGGTATCAGCACATACTCACTCAGGCTTTGTGCTTCAGGCCTCCAGCTTCTCCTTCCTCTCAGGGATCTGCTGGTGACGTCACTCTCCTGCTCCGCACGGGAATGCAGGGGGTGAGAGAGACCTCTAGTGGCCGGAAGCAGAATGCAGCTTCCGGCCACAAGAGCGAGCTGTGCACAGCCCCTATCTACCAGCGCTGATCAGGAGCACTCCCAGTTAAAGGGCCAGGGAACATGTCACAGGGCAGGGGCCCCCTAGGACGCAAGGGCCCCCGGGCAGCCGCCTACCATGCCCAATGGGTAAGACGGCCCTGAGTTGCAGTGCAAATAGTTTCCAGAACAGGCATGGCTGTAATAGCAAAAGTAACCTGACAGTGAGAAACAGACAGCGGGTTCTGGGACACTGCATTTGGGTGACCCATAACTTTTGAACAGTAGTGTACTGCCCCCCCCCCCAGGATATATACTGCCCCCCAAGATATATACACTGCCCGCCCCCCGGATATATATACTGCCCAACCCCAGGATATATACAATGCCCCCCCCAAGATATATACTGTCCGGCCCCCGGATATATATACTGCTCGCCCCCCGGATATATATACTGCCCCCCAAGATATATACACTGCCTGCCCCCCGGATATATATACTGCCCAACCCCAGGATATACACTGCCCGCCCCCCGGATATATATACTGCCCAACCCCAGGATATATACTACCCACCCCACGAGATGATGGAGACTTTCCCCTCTGTATCTGGGAAGGGAAATAACATGGTGCATGTCAGGATGATACGGATCTATGGACGCAGTCTCTCTACATCTGACACTAGAATTGGCCACATGATGAATAGCGTAAGGTTATTGGTCCATATCTACAGATTGTACATTGCTATCACGCGGCTCATGTAGCGGCAGGACTCCCGGGTAAGATGTAATGTGAATGGAAAAACATGAACTCCCACCAAGAATAATGGATGGACTGACGCACTATTAGGCCTCAGCACATACACTACAATGGTATTAACCTCCTTCTATGTGAAGCTGAAACTTTCCAACCATAAGGATAACAATGGGATGTGTGCGTACTCTGTATGTTATGTAATATGAGGGAGACTCTGCATTGTATCTTTGCCTTATTACTGGTGACATCCACAATGTGCGCTAATCCATCAGTGTCCGTTCCTTCTCACATGCAATTACACAGAAACAGCTCTCTGACTAATGGAGGTCTATGAGCAGCACGATTACCCAGCAGATGCCTGGGACGTGTTCCCGGTGTTATCACAGTGTAACGCGGATCTACAGCCGAGACGCCATGATGTCACCGATTACAGCGCATCAGATACCTGACAGGACGATTAATATACTGAGATAAGGAATAATATGCTGACATGAGGAATAATATAGCGATATGAGGAATAATATACTGACAGGAGGAATAATATAGCGATATGAGGAATAATATACTGACAGGAGGAATAATATAGCGATATGAGGATAATATACCGACATGAGGAATAATATACTGACATGAGGAATAATATAGCGATATGAGGATAATATACCGACATGAGGAATAATATACCGACATGAGGAATAATATAGCGATATGAGGATAATATACCGACATGAGGAATAATATACTGACAGGAGGATAAATATACTGACAATATGTTCAAGTATATTATTAGTTATAATTGGATTTGCCTCATTATTTATAGATGGTGACAGTATAAAGTCCACCTTCCTTTTTTTCAGTTTTCTAAGCACATAATTCCCATTGAGATTCTGGATGTGACTATACGGGTATGTTCACACAAAAATATGACTGTGCGTTGATAATTACAGCCGTAAATAAAGAGCCCAATCATAATTTATAGTTATCAAAATACTGACATTTTTACCTCTAAATGACGTACATTGAGAAATACGGCCAAGAAAAACCCTACCCTAAGGAGGCAATGTCTAATATGTGACCTTGTTTAAGAAGATTTTTATACTTTGGGAAAGGCATTGGTACATGTGGGCAGAGTTTTTCTGTACATTCAGTAGATGTTCAGACTATAATGTCACTCGGTGTATATGCTGCTGGTTCTATCTAAGTACACTATGGGCCACATGTATCATCCGGCGAATGGCTGATTTTCGGCGGAAAGTGCCGATTTGCGTCTTTTTTTAAGCAAAAATGGCGGATTTGCGAATAAAATATTCGCAAATCGGCACTTTCCGCCGAGTACGCCAGGGGGCGGAAAGGGGGCGGAAAAGGGGCGGAGAGTGGGCGGAACGGAGGGCGCGGACTCAGAGTCCGCGCGATTTATCATCCGTTCCGCCAAAATGTACGCCGAAAACCTACTCCAGTCCTCAGCTGGCGTAGGTTTTCGGCGGTGCGCAACGGCGCGCACGGGATTTATGTAGAGGCAGTCCGCCTCTACATAAATCTCCGTAGCGCCGGAGCTGCGGGGGCATTTTTACGTCCGGCGTAAAAAACGCCGGACTTAATAAATGCCTCTATATATCTTTTCCTCGTCCTTTATCCTCTTTGTATCTGAAAATAAAATTAAAGGGATCATCTAGCCTTTAAACATTGATGATATATTATTAGGGCGCGTTTACACAGAAAGATTATCTGCCAAAGATTTGAAGCCAAAGCCAGGAATGGATTTGAAAAGTGGAGAAATCTCAGGCTTTCCTTTATGACCTGATCTCTGTTTATAGTCTGTTTCTGGCTTTGGCTTCAAATCTTTGGCAGATAATCTGTCAGATAATCTTTCTGTGTAAATGGAACCTTAGGATATCCAATTAATATTAGACTTATGGGGGCGACAGAGACTCAGCGACCCACTTATAAGCCCATCCATTCCTCACAATGTTAAATGGGAACTATCAGCAGGTGAGATATGTGTAACCCCTATAGCACCAGGGACACTGAGGGGGAAAGTATGTGTCTTACCTTCCTCCTTGGCGTTGGTCCAGTGCTGTTAGCTGGAGTAATCTTCGCTCGGTGCACTATTAGGAGCACCGCCGCATGATCCGGCCCATCCTCTCCATTGACTTTCTTTAGAAGGAGCTGTCCGATGAAACGGTGAAGATTACCACAACTAACAGCACAGGACCAACGCCAAGGAGGAAGGTAAGACACATACTTTCCCCCTCAGTGTCCCTGGTGCTATAGGGGGCTATCAGTAGGTTAGATTTGTCTAACCTGCCTATAGTTTCCCTTTAACAATACATCAGTTTTTTTTAGCCTGGTTCATATTTTCATATGCTGAATGTACCATAAGGGCGGTGTAAGATACGGCAGCATTCACCTGAATGGGACAACATGCCAAACCTTGCAAGGTCGCTAACGTAAACATCAAAAAGGCCGAGTGCCAGAGCCCCTTCAGAAAGCTGATTGGTGGGGGTGCAGGGAGTCGCCCCTCCAACCAATATAATATGGACATGAGTTGGAAAGGCAGGTTACCAGGAGATGCTCGGTGCTAGTCCTGCCTGTCATCAGCATTTTATTACTATACAATGGAATCGAAAAGTCTTCAGATTCAATTTTGTCACTTTTTTTTGTTCCCCCATAAATCAGCATTCAGTACCACGTAATGAGGATTTAAGAAACTATAGTAAATTTGTTCATAAGGAGCAAACTACTGGGACTACTGGTATTCTACCCCTTTGCTATGACACTTGAAGTTTAAATCTGTGGCGCTCCCATTCCTCATATTTAAGATGTTTCTACTCCTCAATTGCAGTCGACCTTCATAATTTAGAAAGCCACATCCCTGTCTATATGAGGTCTCACAGCGGACGAATAAACAGCCCATGAGGGGGAAAGAACTGCACGCACAGCTCAAACACAGGATTGTGTGGAGACATTGATTTGGAGAAGGGTAGAATAAAATGGTTGCACTGAAACTTTCGAAGAGCCTTGACGCCAACCCAAGCGAACATGTGCGCAGATAACTGAAAATAATTGTCTACCCGATGGTCCCATCCAACAGGCACAGAGAATAGTGTCAAAAAATCTCTAAATCCAGGTGTGCAAAGCTTGTGGCCTCACACCCAAGGAGACCGGAGGCCGGAATCGCTGCCAAAGAGGCTTAAAGTAATACTGAGAAAGGGTCTGAATACTCCCGTCAATCCAAGATTTTAGTTTCTCCTTTTCAATAAACTAGCAAAGTTGTAGAATTAGTTTTGCGTTGTGGAACAATGCCTTATTTGCAATGGGATCCCGGCCGGAGCGTACACACATCGTACACGCTCCCATTGCAAATAAGGCATTGTTCCACAACGCAAAACTACGGCCGTAGTTGTACGTTGTGTGAACATAGTCTAAGGCTATGTTCACACGTTGTATGAGACCAGCCGTTCCATGACCCTGGCCCGACCCCGCATCAGCGTGCGCCCGCATCAGAACTTCCCATAGCCCACAGTGAAGCAAGCGGCCGGAGCCGCTCGCTTCACTGTGTGAACTGACAGGTCTTTCTGCGGCCGCTATTCACTGAATTCCGGCCACAGAAAACTGACCTGTCAGTTTTGTTACGGTGCCGCATGGGCTCCCGGCCGGAGCGTGTACGATGTGTGTACGCTCCGGCCGGGATCCCAATCAACATAAAGCTATGTCACACACCGCAAAACTACGGCCGTAGTTTTACGTAGTGTGAACATAGCCCCCAGCTGTATTTTGTCCCCTAACATAATGGAGGTTGAGATTGTCCTGAAACCCAGGAATCTATTGGAAGAAGTATTTGGGGTCCATTAAGTGGGCGTCATTCTGTTACATTGTTGTCATCCAGACTCTTCCAAACAAAAGCTCGGGGTATGAGAAGAGATCGCTTTTAGTATTAGACTATGACGCCATAATGTGGCCATATTGTATCGGTCTGGCCATGTGGAACGTCTCTAAAATTCAGCTCCAAATTACAAATGTGATGAAGAATTTCTTTTGTTTAGTACGACTGAAGCCAAAGCTGAGAGAAGTCCCTGTTGTTTTCCAGCTGTTACGGAGCGTGTGTCTACTGACGGGAGGTCACCCAAACTACAGACTCATTCTGATTAAAGACATCTCCAAATAACCCCACATGTTCGTAATTCTCCTAAGAGGCTTCTATGACTTTGCTGTAACATGGAGCTTATCCATCACTAGTACTGGTATATATATATATATATATATATATACACATATACTGTATATACATATATATCATCATTCACATCATCAAAAATCCATCAGGAATTAAAATCAAGGTGATCTGTGTTTTTTTGCAGACGTCCCGTATGGGGGGGGGGGGGGGGGAGCGTTTGTCTTTACACCACTGGCCCTGCGGTAACACTGACATTTACGTTTCTCCAGTCAGTACGATTACATCCATAGACAATGTATACAGCGCTTATTTTATTTCACTGGTCTTAAAAAAAAAATTTAAATTGCTCTGTGCGGATCTAATAACGCTTTTATTTTTGCTCTATGGGACTATTTGAGGCGTCATTTTTTGCGCCATTGTCTGTACTTTTCATTGGTACCATGTGACTTTTGGATAACTTTTTATTACATTTTTTCTTAGATGTATTTTTAGCCCTACTAGGGCTAAAATGCATCAATGCAGCACCTATGAAATGCATTGATCAATGCTATTTTCACTCGATTGCTATAAGAACGGATTGGTTGCCAGCAATCGCATCGCAGGAAGTGATGGCCGCTGTGGGCAAATGATTTATATGGATGGATAAACCGTTTGGGGGAGAGTTATCACACATGGTGTATAGTGACACTGGCTCAGTCGCCCCCAGCAACCAATCAGATTCCACCTTTCACTCCTCACAGACTCTTTGGAAAATGAAAGGTGGAATCTGATTGGTTGCCGGGGGCGACTGAGCCGGTGTCACATTACACCATGTTTGATAAATCTCCCCCTTTGTGTATACTAGTTTTCTAATGCGGTTTTATCCCACATTGATTTTACATTTAGGAGGGGCGTGTGTTAGTGCGGTGTTACTGCCAATCTGGAATGTGCCAGAAAGGTAAGTATATCTATATAATAGCTGACTGCATAGAGTCTAGTATATAGTGATGTCTTCAATCTGGCGGTATATTATACAGCTCATATAATAAAACTATGTTGGGTGGTTTTTTTTCCCTTCGGATTTTATTTCCACTATGAAACATAATGAAGGGTTTTCAAGTTAACGGAGATTTCAGGACCTAAAAGTCACGGTAACCCAGCTGTTATGTTCCTGGCGTAAACCCAGTGTCAGATGGCAGCTCGTAAGCAATCCTTCACATTCTCATCCTTCACATTCTCATTGTCATCTCTGCTGGACCATGGAGCACGTTCCTCTGATGGCCGAATACTCGCACATAACTAATCCAGGGACAATTGGACGTAATTACGAGGACTTAAAGTGATTGTGGGACGAGCAGTACTCTATGTAAAACCTTAAAGGGAACCTGTCACAGGCTCCCGACCCCCCGCTAGAGCACCTTATACATACCTGATTGTGCCGGGTCCCGCTTCTTGAGACGTTCGGGTGACAGAGATTTCAGCGCCCAAAGCCCGGCACGCACGCAGAGAATGATGGAGCGTCGGATTTACCAGTCATTCTCTATGAGAGTTGGACTCATCTCAGGAGCGCGCAATCAGGTCCATATAAGGTGCCCTAGCGGGGGGTCGGGAGCCTGTCACCCCGGCACCGGGGGGGGTGACAGGTCCTCTTTTTAATGAAACGAGACATGCTTTGTATCATACGTTAAGCCGCCCACAATTATAGAGTTTCTGCCAATACGTTGTACATCTCATCCATCTTCTAGAAGGGAGAGGAGGATTTAGTGTGTGAGTAGATTATAATCCTTCATTGTTAGCTTCATCCCAGAGAAGAATCAGAAGAAACCTCAACCGGGAAAAGAGTCCAAAGAACAATCAGCGTCCTGGAAAATAAAGGTTATCTCCTGGCCCGAGGGGATTGACTGCCTGCCCTCAATAATTAGCAGATATACCCCTGATACAGGGCCGAGGCCGCACAGGGGTTACCAGGGCAAGTGCCGGGGCCCACATCACCTTCAGGGGCCCAGAGAGGGAGAGGGGCCCGGTGCTCTGATGTGAAGCCTGATCACTGTACTGCTGGGGGAGCGCAGATCATCAGGAGACAGAGCAGGACCTGCAGAGAGAGAGGGATGAAGGACCTGATCACATGAACCAAAGGTTCTCAATACTACAGTGTGAAGATCGGCCTACAGAGAGGAAGAGGGAGGAGACTGAGCTGTAAGTGCTGTGTGTCTGTCAATCAATCAGTGTCAGTGAGTCAATGCCAGTGAGTGTCTGCCAGTCAGTGTCTGTGTCAGTTAGTCAGTCAGTATTTTGTGTTTGTGTATGTTAGTGGTGTCTCAAGTGATTGTGTGGTGTCCCACCACGGGTGTTGCTATTGGTAACACCCCTCATAAAAGCCTGTACTTATTGTTACAAGTGGTGATGAAGTTAATGATAAAGTTTCACCACTTGATGTCGCTGTGGTAGATATATGTACACAGATGCAGCACGGCTGAAGTATGTAGGGTTATTGTTTATTTGTGTGTCACATGGATCGGTGAACCTATAGGAATCCTTTCTTCTTCTCTAATATCATCTCTCTCTTTACTTCTTCTATTGCACTCTTCACCCACTCACAGCACACCTTAGATACGCTGGGGAAGGAAGTCACGTGGGAAACAGGAAGAGCAGTTCAGTCTTAGCCAGACTGCAGTAAGGTGAGCTATAACCCCTTGAACCTGGGTAGGCATAATAAAGACACGACACAGGTTAAATCTTTGCTGGACGGTGGTCGGCCACAGCTTTTATTAACTTACTTCTCCAAGTAATTATAAGGCACTTAACTTCAACTTGCAGATACCAAACTCGAGCCGGAGGCGGTGTGCCGGCTGCTGGACTCCCAACGGGCACATCGTTCTTACTGGCTAAACCATAACTGCTCCATAACTTTAAATCCACCAAAGCCGCCAGCTGTGACTTAAAGAGAAATAGTTCAGAACACAAGAACACAGTAGACATATGAACATCATATGACAATATATATAGGGTTTGTTTTTTTGTTTTGTTTTTTAACAAGGGAGGGAGGGAGGGACAGCTCGCTTCCGGAACAACAAGAGGAAGTGGTGAGTGTGAGAGGGGGATATATAGACTCCCTTGGCGGGAACATAGACGCCTCCCATTGGTTAACCCCTTATGACACAGCACAGGCAGTCTTAACACCACGCCGAGAACCAGGAAGCAAAACAAGGAAAACACATTATGCCTAAATAGCCATGCCTGTGCGAATGCCTCCCAAAACCACTGCAGTCCCTGGTCACACAGTCTAAGCGCCTGTACGTCCCCAAGAACCCCGTATGGGTAGAAAGCAAGACACAGCTAACAGTTTCTACTCAATAACGCTACACAGCACTTAAACCCTCACAGGAGAGGAGAAGTCAGAGACAAACTCAACCCACGCTGTGGACTAAGAGAGTAACGGAGCAGGACAGTATCCACACACAGCGGTAAGCTAGGAACTGATCATGATACTCATGATAGAGCAAAGTTGCTAAGGCCTAGGAACTCTACTGTCAAAGCAAAGCTGTATAACCTGCTGCACACAAGTACCTTCCAAGTAAAAAACAAGTTTATTTATGATAAAGAGACTTTGTGATTCTTCACCCCACACCGACACAGTGTACACTACAGCCTTGGGACATTTCCCCTTTCTGTGGGTGGCAGATAGTCCGGGGGGGGGTCACTACACCACTCGGGCCCACCATGATGTTATCCCAAGGGACCCTGTAGCATCCCGGGAGGACACTGACCACAGGGGAACAAGGTACAACCGGCCTTCTAAAATAAAAGCAGGCGTGCCCTCACCCCTGTATGCCCACCAGGCACTGGCATCACAAAATAACATCTTTAGGTCCGGCTGTATCTCGGTCATCCACCACCGGAGTGGCTGCACACTTCACCACTTAGCAAGTGACGGGCCGATCCTCGGACACAACACCCCGGGGGCTCACACCACAATTGTGCTTAGTGTGTGGATGAGGGGCCGCTGAGGCTCTGTCACCCAAGAGCGCTCAAAAACCTGGAGCCGACCCTGCCCTCATACTTCCTAAATGTATTCATAGCAAATTAATGTCCAGAGACATCGGCCTCCCGTCCCCATCTGGTTTCAGTGGGAGTCGCATAAAGTCCCCAATTACAGAAACAGCGTCACTCCCGATACTAAGACCCAAACAGAGAAAATTTGTGTCCACACAATGCTGGAAATACAGAAAAACAACGGCATTATTAAATATCCCAGTATATAGTGAAAATCCCAGGTATCTTTAGAATCAGCAGCGGCTTGAGCCGGAGGGAGTGCTGTGTGGTGAAACGGCCGTTGCTCTGTTCTCGTGGCGCGCACTGTTTGTATTATTTGTGAATAATGGAATAATTGGTTTTCATACAGTTCGTTAGGAGCTTCAAACAAGTGAGATTTATTGACAGTGTAGAATACTGCCCACCGTTACTTACAAAGTAGATAATACGCAGCAGGAGGTGCTGTACTGTACCAATATTAGTTACTCAAAGTCCAACAGGTAGGGTGTTAGCGGTATGCATATAGCAGAGGAACTACAGGTCCCTTAATGCACAGTCCTGGGTCAGCATCAGTGTCTCCATATATATGCAGTGATTCAGTAGTCCTCCTTATCTAGCTTATCCTGTGGACCGTCCAGGCTCCTTACGCTCAATGCGTTTCCTGCCATCAGCATTCACCAGGAGCGGTGTAGATGGAGCAGTGTGGATTCATATCTGCATGGCTCTGATGACGGCCGTGTATAGATGCCCGCGGTACAGATTTAAATACTAGAGTCACGCCTCCACTCCGCCCCACATGTACGTCACATAACTCCAGGGAAGCCCGGTCATGTGTGAGTGACAGTGACGTATGGTCTGCAGAGTGAGGGGGCGTGCCGATTTTGGTTCCGTGTGTATGGGATCGTAGGGTACTCCACCCCGTTCCCGGCATCACATAGAAACTAAGTGAAAGGTAAATATCGTAAGATTAATGCAAGTAGAGTAAGTATCAGAGTACAAGTATCTCTACGGCTAAACTGCCATAGTCCAGACTGAATCATGGCATGGAGAGAGGACATACCGTAACGGTTCAAGTCCACAGGGAGAGAGGGAGTAGCAGCCGCGACTGTCCGTAGCCGCGACCCTGAAGTTAGTATTCATGTCAGTCACCCTCCGTATGAACATCAGACAGTCATGCAGTGTCCTTGTCGGTGTACGTAGCCATCATGTCCCTGGTTCAGTGGGGGCATATAACAGGACAAGGTGGCAGTCTCTGGCGGGGATATATAGTAGCCAAAGTTAGGTGGTTGCGATGTGGCGCAGTGCAGATCCACCATTGTGGCTCTTCCCTGTTCAGATAAAAGATCATAAGCTCAGTCCAGGAACTGAACCCTACTCACCAGCGAATAACCACCAAACCCCTATGTACCTCTAATCTGTAATATAAGGGATACCACCAATGTGGAAGTACAGTCTGTACTAGGGCAGTACCACTGTGTAGGTCCCTGTGGGTGGAAAAACCTCCACGTGTATCACCCGACATGGATGCATGGAGGACCCTGCCCATGGAGGACCACCAGCTCCCGGTATTACACCACTATTACAGACTGACAATATGGCGCAAACACCTCAAGATGAAGTCCAATTTAAAGTGAGGGAAAATTAGGAAACTCTCCTGTACATTTACTTGTAGAGAAAACAAAGAGGAAAAATAATCCTTCTACCCCACTTAAAAGCCAGGCCCATCTCTCACCTTAGATCCCATCATCTCTGACAACCACAGATGCTGCAGACGAGGGGGAACTCACACTGCACCACTGGTGACAATCATTGGGTATGTGAGACATGGTCAGACCCAACCTGGTTGGATTCACCAATACAGTGCACCAAGTGCTGCCAAGGGGGAATCCCATGCACCATTACACAGAAAGGAGGCCTCATGCACACACCACAAAGATTTTGTGCAAGAACTTGGTGGTGACCCCCTTATAATTAGGGGGGAGAGCCTAGGGGTGACCCTCATAATTGTGGGGGGGGGGGGAGAGCCTAGGGGTGACCTCCTATAATTGGGGGGGGGGGGGAGAGCCTAGGGGTTCCCCTCCTTATAATGGGGGGGGGGAGAGCCTAGGGGTGACCCTCCTATAATTGGGGGGGGGGGGGAGGAGAGCCTAGGGGTGACCCTCCTTATAATTGGGGGGGGGGAGCCTAGGGTTACCCTCCTTATAAATGGGGGGGGGGAGCCTAGGGGGTGACCCTCTTTATAATTGGGGGGGGGAGCCTAGGAGTTACCCCTCCTTATAATGGGGTGGGGAGAGCCTAGGGGTGACCACTCCTTATAATTGGGGGCGTGGGAGAGCCTAGGGGTGACCCTCCTTATAATTGGGGGGGGGAGCCTAGGGGTTACCCTCCTTATAATGGGGGGGGGGAGAGCCTAGGGGTGACCCTCCTTATAATTGGGGGGGGGAGCCTAGGGGTTCCCCTTCTTATAATGGGGGGGGAGAGCCTAGGGGTGACCCTCTTTATAATGGGGGAGTGGGGAGCCTAGGGGTTACCCTCATAATTGTGGGGGGGGGGGAGAGCCTAGGGGTGACCCTCCTTATAATTGGGGGGGGAAGCCTAGGGGTTACCCTCCTTATAATGGGGGGGGAGAGCCTAGGGGTGACCCTCTTTATAATTGGGGGGAGGGAGCCTAGAGTTACCCTCCTTATAATGGGGGGGGGAGAGCCTAGGGTGACCCTCCTTATAATTGGGGGGGGGGGAGAGCCTAGGGGTGACCCTCCTTATAATTGGGGGGGAGCCTAGGGGTTACCCTCCTTATAATGGGGGGGAGAGCCTAGGGGTGACCCTCTTTATAATTGGGGGGGGGGAGCCTAGGAGTTACCCTCCTTATAATGGGGGGGGGAGAGCCTAGGGGTGACCCTCCTTATAATTGGGGGGGGGGGAGAGCCTAGGGGTGACCCTCCTTATAATTGGGGGGGGGAGCCTAGGGGTTCCCCTTCTTATAATGGGGGGGGGGAGAGCCTAGGGGTGACCCTCTTTATAATTGGGGGGGGAGCCTAGGAGTTACCCTCCTTATAATGGGGGGGGAGAAGCCTAGGGGTGACCCTCTTTATAATTGGGGGGGGGCTAGGGGTGACCCTCCCTATAATGGGGGGGGAAGAGCTAGGGGTGACCCCTTCTTATAATTGGGGAGGGTGGCTAGGGGTAACCCTCCTTATAATTGGGGGGGGGGGAGGAGAGCCTAGGGGTGACCCTCCTTATAATTGGGGAGGGTGGCTAGGGGTGACCCTCCTTATAATTGGGGGGGGGGGGAGGAGAGCCTAGGGGTGACCCTCCTTATAATTGGGGAGGGTGGCTAGGGGTGACCCTCCTTATAATTTGGGGGGGGGGGAGCAAAAATTAAAGTGTTATGGTTCTTAGAAGGCTATGAGTAGAGTGCTGTTCATTGTGACCTGGACCTTCGGGCATTAATAAGCTTTGGTCATGAAGGGGTTAAAGCCAATCATTTTAAGATAAGATAAGATAATCCTTTACTAGTCCCACCAAGGGGAGATTCAGTGTATTACAGCAGCATAGATATTACACACACAAAAAGCTATACGGTAAAGTAAAGGCATTACGATTAAGCTGGACAGGAGAAGAGAAGGTGAAAAAGATACAATAAAAGATTCATCAGGTGGGATGTCAGGTCTATAGCCGTTCAGGTCCCTTGGATGTGGGGTTATGGATCTGGTACCGCACATGATGATTTCCACAGTTGTGGTACCATTCCTAGCTTCAGGCTCATATTAAACATATATGTAATAATAGCAGACAGCTGGTCCCCATGTAACAATATTCCAGCATGGAAGACAAGGTCCATACAGGAACTCTACATGGTGGATCATTGGTCTGGTTGCTTTATATCTTCATAACTGTTCATACTGTACAGTTTACCAAATCTTTTACGTCCATTAAGTTTAACCTATTATAAACAACTAATTCATCGAATCTTTATATATTGTTATTATTTATAAAGGAATCTGACCTAAAAACCACGGACTGTTCTCCTATAAACATAAAAACATACTGAAATCCTATCGAGCAAAACTTTTCCACGTTTTTAGTTTTTTCTATAAAACAACAGACTGGGTCTACAGAAAAAAAGAGTGATAAAATATATGAGGCCTTTCCAGTCTCGTTTGGCTTCTGATCATAGGAAACCAGAAAATGGCCGACCATAGATTGGAATTATACAGAGACCCTGAATAAACAGAAGCCGGAGGAAGAAAGAACGACTCGGACGTGTGCTCTGCTATATGGCAGGAAATGACAACCGCTCCTGGGCCTCTACCCCGTGGGCGCTCTTTGAAGTCATTGTCCCATACATTTACCATGAGCTGAAGAACGGCCCTCAGGATAATAGACAATAAATAATAATCCCGAATTATCGCAGTGCTTCTCAGCCATTAGAGATAGCCATCCATGTAGAGAGACTGATGACATCCACAGCTGAAGGACACCTGGTATTCACATAGACCAGTAACATACAAGCGGTTTTCCCAAAAAGTTTGGAAACGTTTGTCTAGAAAGATAAAGACATTTCCTATGTGTCATGGAAATCTAATGTGAAGTGAATAATCGAATCAGATGTCGTGAGGGAAACAGCAACTAGTAACAGGGCAGATACCATCAATATTCTTCTGCTGAACATTGTTCCCGTGTGTTAGAAATATTTATTTCAGGAAAACATATTGATTTAAAAAAAATTATTTGTATAGTGCACACAGATTCCGCAGCGCTTCACCTATGTGTGTTTTTGGGTGTGGGAGGAAACCACAATACCCGGAGGAAACCCACGCAAACACAGAGAGAACATACAAACTCTTTGCAGATGTTGCCCTTGGTGGGATTTGAACTGCTGCTGTTATATAGGTCCCAGCCCCCTATTCAGCATGGTGCCTATAGCTTATCCGTCCATGTAGCAGAAAATGTGCAATCTTATAATGCGACCAAATCTCCAGCCGCGCCACGCTCTGTCACACCTCCTTCTTGGTTCCTTCTTGGTTCCTCTTTGGTTCTTCCTTGGTTTTTCCTGGGTTCCGTCTTGGTTCCTCTTTGGTTCCTCCTTGGTTCCTCCCTGGTTCCTCTTTGGTTCCTCCTTGGATCCTCTGTGGTTTTTTCTTGGTTCCTCCTTGGTTTTTCCCTGGTTCCTCCTTGGTTCCTCCTTGGTTTTTCCCTGGTTCCTTCTTGGTTCCTCCTTGGTTTTTCCCTGGTTCCTCCTTGGTTCCTCTTTGGTTCCTCCTTGGCTCCTTTCCTCCTTTTGAATAATAATTTCATATCAGCCTCCAGTTCCCATGCCGCGGATGATGCGCACGTCCTGTGTCCTAAACTCATTCAAGCGTCATAGCTTACCTCTTAATAAAGGCATCTATGGAAGGGGGCAGTGTATCTGTTTAAATTAGAGCGTAATGGAAGTGTAAACAGTGGATAGCCTGTCTGCAGCCGGTGAGAATAGATAGGACTAACAATATGGATACTATCACTAGCCTACATACTTAGCTTCCATTACGTATCACCTTGTTGTTTCACACTTCCATTCTGCGGATTGTAACTTTTATATTTTTTGTGTGTTTATAATTGAGAAGTTAAGTGTTAAATACCCTTTGGTGATTGGGAAAAAGGAAGGACTTAGGATGCAGGCACATCATCAGTGGTGCGGGAACTGGAGGCCGATATGAAGTTATTATTCTAAAGGAGGAGGAAAAAAAAACCCAAGGAGGCAGCGTGACAGAGAGCAGCACGGGCAGAGAGACACAACTCCTCTTTGACACTCTTGCTCTAAGATTGCACATTTTCTGCTACATAGACTGATAGGCTACAGGCCCCATGTTGAATAGGGTGCTGGGACCTATATAACACTGTCCACAGTTCGGGCCGGATCCGAGTGCTGACAGATTCCCTTTAAGTCTCCACTTCCTTAGCATAGTATAACATACAATTTCCTAAGCTAGCCATAATACAGACTGGAATTGATGCAGATAATGTACCTGGTTCTATAGAGAGCACATTTACTGTTGTAGAAAGATTGAAAAGTTCTGGATCCACCTTTCCAATTTCTTTAAAACTAAGGGTCGTATTACATATCCTGGGTAAGCAAGCACCAATCTTACGTCTCGCTTAAGGCCTATATATATATCATTAGCGAAGTCCATGCAGCCCTTGCTTTAAAGGTGTAAAAATAAAGATGTACTTACCTGCCCACATTCCCCTGGTGTCCTTGTACACCAGTCATCCATTGCTGTCCACAGCTCTCCTGGGTGAAGTTAACCCTGTGGAGCACCTTCCAGGTTACTTCAGATGGCCTATCCTGGCAGCAGAATCAGTGTCATTGACAAGAGGGTTCTATAGTCAGAGGTATACATCAGGGTACACGTGAAGCGATCTTTTCAAGGATCTTTCAAGAATTTCCCTTTTCAACATTGGCCAAGCTTAGTGAAGCGCTTCACTTCTCTACTACTGTACTGTTCGCCCATCCCTAATCCTAGCAGTATATCTTGCCTTTGTCAGGTTATGACTTTTATGCAGCTCTTCTACCTATTCCCCATTGAGCTTGTCTTGGTTGTACATAATTAGGGCAATTGTCCACTCTACAAGTGTTCCAACCTACGGATAAAACCCACCAAGCCCACTCCGTTTTGCATGTGCAGAGGACTCTCCAACTTTTTTGAGGAGTCCATGATTAAGAGCTTCCAAACTTAGATTTCATGAAGTTCTCAGGTGGTTCCTTGGAGCTTGGTCAAGGTCTGTCTGGAACATATCAGGAGCCTGACCCATCCATTTTAAAGTAGGGATAGAAAAATGACTTCTACCTGCTCATTGTACATTGGGGCACATTGCATGCACAGCAGTCGTTGTTGCAGTGAAATTTCTATTGATTTCAATGAACTATGGCCGGAGATAATTGACATGTCAATTATTTTCATGACTGTAGCAAAATACATTGTGTGAACAACGGCCGCTGTTTGCATTAATTTCAATGCAACACATTTTTTATGACAAGAAACGTCCGTTCTTACTCATACTGCTGTGGTTGACAAATTCAGATTTATAGTTTAATAATTTTATACTTTTATTGTTTTCTGCAATGTTTATTTTGCAGCTCTCTATAGGTTCTGCCTAGTTTGTTCTCCTATATTTTTCACCCTTTAAAGCGACTCTGTACCCACAATCTGACCCCCCCCAAACCACTTGTACCATCAGATAGCTGCTTTTTAATCCAAGATCTGTCCTGGGGGCCATTCGGCAGTTGATGCAGTTATTGTCCTAAAAACAACTTTTAGGGTACAAACCCACTTGCCGGACCTGCAGCGATTCTCCTTGCTGCGTTTTTGCAGGGAGACTTGCTGCAGATCCCGGCCCTATACTTTCATTAGCAGAGACACAAGCAGCAGGGATGTACATCCCTGCTGCGATTTTGTCTGCAGCCCTCCCCATTAACCCCCCGGCCGCCGGACATTATACATTACCGGGTCCCCGTTCCTGCTTGCTTCGGGGCTCCCGATGTCTTCACGGCCCGCCCGGCCAATCAGTGCGCTGCGGCGGGGGAACGTGCCGGGAGCCGCCGAAGCAAGCTGGAGCGGGGACCTGGTAATGTATATCCTGCCCGCCCCCCCTGCAGCCCCGATCGCCCCCGCAGCCCCCGGCCGCATGATCGCCCCCCCGCACCCCCCGGCCGCACGATCGCCCCCTGCAGCCCCTGGCCGCACGGGCTGCGGGGGGCGATCGTGCGGCCGGGGGCTGCGGGGGGCGATCGTACGGCCGAGGGGTGCGGGGGGCGATCATGCTGCCGGGGGGTGCGGGGGGCGATCAGGGTTGCGGGGGGGCGATCGTGCGGCCGGGGGCGATCGTACGGCCGGGGGGTGCGGGGGGCGATCGTACGGCTGGGGGGGTGCGGGGGGTTCATCATGCAGCCGGGGGATGCGGGGGGCGATCGTACGGCCGGGGGGTGTGGGGGGCGATCATGCGGCCGGGGGGTGCGGGGGGCGATCGGGGCTGCGGGGGGCGATCGTGCGGCCGGGGGCTGGGGGCGATCGGGGCTGCAGGGGGGGCGGGCAGGAAATACATTACCAGGTCCCCGTTCCTGCTTGCTTCGGCGGCTCCCGGCACGTTCCGCCCGGCCAATCAGTGCGCTGCCCCGCCGCAGCGCACTGATTGGCCGGGCGGGCCGTGAAGACACCGGGAGCCCCGAAGCAAGCAGGAACGGGACCTGGTAATGTATAATGTCCGGCGGCTAGGGGGTTAATGGGGAGGGCTGCAGACAAACTCGCAGCAGGGATGTACATCCCTGCTGCGAGTTTCTCTGCTAATGAAAGTATAGGGGAGAGATAGGGAGAGATAAATTAGGGAGAGATAAAAGTATCTTCCCTCCACCATACAAACCTACTGTGCCACTGATGAAGGAGTGACCTGACACGCTGAAACACGTATGGCTAAACCTTATGCTCCCACACATGTGTAAGAGCAAGTCCTGTACACCATTCTCACTATTGGGCCCCATTCACATATGCCATTTTCTCCAAACAAACTGCTGGTTATACCTGAATATTGCTGCATCAGAAACTGACAAAAAGAGGATGGTGAGAACGTCCAGAGCGCGGCCGTGCAGAGTGTGTGAGCTGCTCCTGCCACTACACAAGAAGGCATTGCCACAGGCCGCCCTGATCGCTTCTGCTGCTGTATCTCCATCGGGACGGGTGAGAGGTGTCAGACACCAGACGCTTTCCTTACTACTACACAACCTCCACCCTAGACAAATAAGCATGTGTCTGTAGAATGTACTGGGACTGGCACTGTAGTACTACAGATCCCAGCAATCCCAGTCATTCCAGTACTGGTATACTGACAAACACACTACAGATCCCAGCAATCCCAGTCATTCCAGTACTGGTATACTGACAAACACACTACAGATCCCAGCAATCCCAGCCATTTCAGTACTGGTATACTGACAAACACACTACAGATCCCAGCAATCCCAGTCATTCCAGTACCAATATACTGACAAACACACTACAGATCCCAGCAATCCCAGTCATTCCAGTACCGGTATACTGACAAACACACTACAGATCCCAGCAATCCCAGTCATTCCAGTACTGGTATACTGACAAACACACTACAGATCCCAGCAATCCCAGTCATTCCAGTACCGGTATACTGACAAACACACTACAGATCCCAGCAATCCCAGTCATTCCAGTACTGGTATACTGACAAACACACTACAGATCCCAGCAATCCCAGCCATTTCAGTACCAATATACTGACAAACACACTACAGATCCCAGCAATCCCAGCCATTTCAGTACCAATATACTGACACACACTACAGATCCCAGCAATCCCAGCCATTCCAGTACCAATATACTGACACACACTACAGATCCCAGCAATCCCAGCCATTTCAGTACCAATATACTGACACACACTACAGATCCCAGCAATCCCAGCCATTCCAGTACCAATATACTGACACACACTACAGATCCCAGCAATCCCAGCCATTTCAGTACCAATATACTGACAAACACACTACAGATCCCAGCAATCCCAGCCATTTCAGTACCAATATACTGACACACACTACAGATCCCAGCAATCCCAGCCATTCCAGTACCAATATACTGACACACCACAGATACTCCCCAGGCTCATCTCTCCAGTGTTTGGCAGCAGCTTATGACTAAGAATCCTGCTAAATATCTACAGTCTGTGATTTTCTACTGTTGGTTATAGACTATCTATGGATCGCTCTCTGTTATAGACTATGGATCGCTCTCTGTTATAGACTATGGATCGCTATCTGTTATAGACTATCTATGGATCGCTCTCTGTTATAGACTATCTATGGATCGCTATCTGTTATAGACTATCTATGGATCGCTCTCTGTTATAGACTATCTATGGATCGCTCTCTGTTATAGACTATGGATCGCTCTCTGTTATAGACTATCTATGGATCGCTATCTGTTATAGACTATCTATGGATCGCTATCTGTTATAGACTATGGATCGCTATCTGTTATAGACTATCTATGGATCGCTCTCTGTTATAGACTATGGATCGCTCTCTGTTATAGACTATGGATCGCTATCTGTTATAGACTATGGATCGCTCTCTGTTATAGACTATCTATGGATCGCTCTCTGTTATAGACTATCTATGGATCGCTCTCTGTTATAGACTATCTATGGATCGCTATCTGTTGTAGACTATCTATGGATCGCTCTCTGTTATAGACTATCTATGGATCGCTCTCTGTTATAGACTATCTATGGATCGCTATCTGTTGTAGACTATCTATGGATCGCTCTCTGTTATAGACTATCTATGGATCGCTCTCTGTTATAGACTATCTATGGATCGCTCTCTGTTATAGACTATGGATCGCTCTCTGTTATAGACTATCTATGGATCGCTATCTGTTATAGACTATGGATCGCTATCTGTTATAGACTATCTATGGATCGCTCTCTGTTATAGACTATCTATGGATCGCTCTCTGTTATAGACTATCTATGGATCGCTATCTGTTATAGACTATGGATCGCTCTCTGTTATAGACTATCTATGGATCGCTATCTGTTATAGACTATGGATCGCTATCTGTTATAGACTATGGATCGCTCTCTGTTATAGACTATCTATGGATCGCTCTCTGTTATAGACTATCTATGGATCGCTCTCTGTTATAGACTATGGATCGCTCTCTGTTATAGACTATCTATGGATCGCTCTCTGTTATAGACTATCTATGGATCGCTCTCTGTTATAGACTATCTATGGATCGCTATCTGTTATAGACTATCTATGGATCGCTATCATTGTTGCTGATTGATACAATGTTGCTACCTTGGGGAGCACAAACTGCCACAACTACGTGACTGCATCTGAACTACTGTACACAGCCAGCTCCATGGCACATAGCTGCCTATTATATCTATAGCTACTCCGCCTATTGCTGTTCGGACATCACCCATTACAGACTTAACCCGCAGTGCTGGTATCCAAATATTCATTCATTTATTTTCCCGCCAGGGCCCGGCGGCATTTTTACCAGTATCTTTTATTGTACTTTATTGTTTCCATGATCATTATATGTGATTTTATATATTCTAATTAAATCAGCATTTTGGTGAACAGCCCGGGGCCTATGGTAAAGTTAAAGTGTAACTGTCATGTTTTTTTTTTATTGCAGAAATCAGTAGTATAGCGATTTTAAGAAACTCTGTAATAGGTTTCATCAGCCAAAAAAGCCTCCTTCTGTACTCAAGAAGCAATCTCCCAGCCTCCCCCCCTGACTTCTTATCTGTGCATTATCAGGCAAACACGTCTTCATTACAGAGAAGCCAGTGAAGACGGGCTCTGCTCTCTCCATTGTAAGCCTATGAAAGGGGGAGGGGCTGAAGGAGATGAGGGAGCAGGAAGAGGTGACATGAAGGTCAGCTGTTTGTAGACTCTCTGGGCACCTAAAACCGCTAAATTCAGGTGTCAGAAAGGTCAGTGCTTATCTATGAACTTACTGAGAGAAGATTGCAGGGTGTTGTGCTGTGCAGGACTGCTCCGTGCTCACTCACTCCTAACAGCCCCTCCCCTCTCCATAGCCACATAATGGAGACGGAAATCCTGCTTCATCTGCAGTGAGGGGGGAGGCTGGGAGATTGCTTTTTCAGTACAGAAGGAAACTCTTTTAGTACATAAAACCTATTACAGAGTTTCTTAAAATCGCTTGAACTGTTGATATTTAATGTTTTCAGAAAAATGGCCCTGAAATGAGAGTTACGCTTTAATCCGCCCCTGACCACATGAAAGGGGAAGTGACAGCTTTGCCTCCTCCCGGCCTGCAGGGGGCGCAGGCTGAGCTTTTTCTCTGAAGCCCTGGGGTCAGCCATGACAGGAAAGCAGGTGAGTGTGTGGTGTCACTGATCTGTGTACTGTGAGATGGAGCAGGGGGGCAGGGTAATGAGGGTTATACAGCTGCCCCCCAGTCCTGAGATCAGGCATGTGGCCCCCAGTCCTGTCCTCCTGAGATCAGGCATGTGCCCCCCAGCCCTGTCCTCCTGAGATCAGGCATGTGCCCCCCAGCCCTGTCCTCCTGAGATCAGGCATGTGCCCCCCAGCCCTGTCCTCCTGAGATCAGGCATGTGCCCCCCAGCCCTGTCCTCCTGAGATCAGGCATGTGCCCCCCAGCCCTGTCCTCCTGAGATCAGCCATGTGCCTCCCAGTCCAGAGATCAGCCATGTGCCCCCCCCAGCCCTGTCCTCCTGAGATCAGCCATGTGCCCCCCAGTCCTGAGATCCGGCATGTGCCCCCCAGCCCTGTCCTCCTGGGATCAGGCATGTGCCCCCCAGCCCTGTCCTCCTGAGATCAGGCATGTGCCCCTCTCTCCTCTCCGGTCACATATGGCGGCTCCAGCCTTTGGCTGCAGAATCAGGGAAAGAGATGACGGGGAGGATCAGCGTGTTCTCTGTTAGTCTATGTAGGTGCAGCCAGTCCGACCTGAGAGCGGGTTGAGGGCAGTGACAGCTCCATAGTCTTGTGCCCAGAGACCCCCAGCTCCCTCACCGCTCTCCTAAAGATGGTGGGGGGGATCCCTGATACCAGAGCCCCTTAGAGGGGGTGTATGTACTCTGGATGTCCTAGTCTACATGGATATCTGCCATGTTCTCACTATTATTGCTTAGTGGGAGGTTATGTGACTTTTTTGGCCTTGGGGTCAATTCACATGGAGTAAAATCAGCGGAATCCCTCCTGCCATCTGTTTCAATGGGAGGTCTCGCACGCCTCCGTGGCTCTTAGCTCAAAGTGACATTTTGACGCGAACCGTCCCATTGAAACAGATGGCAGGAGGGATTCCACCGATAATGCCTTTCAGCGGGGTTCCTGAAGCCTGTGACGCAGCGTATGGGGAGAGGTGAGTATTGATTGTTTATAATGTCCCCCCGCCCGCTGCCAATCATTTAAAATCACTGGACTAGTAAAACAGGCAGAAATTCTGAGCGGAATCCCCCCTGCAGATTGTGCTCGGAGTCCCGCCTGTCTGTCTCATTGTGATCTCATACGGCTCTCTATGCAAAAAATGGACTTGTGAGATGACATTGAGACAGACAGACAGGCGGGACTCCGAGCACAATCTGCAGGGGGGATTCTGCTCAGTGTGAACAGGCCCTGAAGCCTGCAGCTTACCAGAGAGGCATAGGGGCAGACTGAGCCAGAAGCCAGCCTATCAGGGAGCAGAAAGAAGGCAGGCAGCCATATCAGCCCGCCAGTGTATTGGGGACAGGCCAATAAGGATACTTAGTAATAATTGTTATATATAGGTAAATACACTTATTAAAATGTCCCCATTACCCACCTATAGTTGTTCCACATATTGATGGCCGATCCTCAGGACAAGATATCAATACGGGATCAGGCACAGGGGATACAGGGCCGGCCTTAGGGTAGATGGCGCCCTGCGCCCTACAGCCTCCCACCCCTCCAGACAACCCCCCACAATCAAACCCCAAATGTGGTGGGAGGCTGAAGGATTTAGATATGATAGATTAAATCCTACTACAATGAGGGCCACTTCTAAAGCCGAGCCCTCTAAACCACCCGACCCCCCATAAAGGTACTTACCCACGCACAGGTGCCTCCGCGGCCGACCATGGCTTTCCTGCAGACAATTGTACAAAGGGGCGTAGCTAGGGGTTCAGCCTAGGGGAGGAGCCAGCGAATCTGAATGGGCCCCCAACCAATTATGTTACCCATAGGGAACATAAGCAGGTTACAATGCCTATCTATCTAGTTAGGTGACCTCCATCATACTGACTACAAGATGCTAGGAAAGCTGGGTGATCTCCATATACTGACTACTATACAAGATGCTGGGAAAGCTGGGTGACTGCCATAATATTGACTACTACACAAGATGCTGGGACAGCTGGGTGACCGCCATTATACTGACTACAAGATGCTGGGAAATCTGGGTGACCTCCATCATACTGACTACTATACAAGATGCTGGGAAAGCTGGGTGACCTCCATATACTGACTACTATACAAGATGCTGGAAAGCTGGGTGACCTCCATATAATGACTACTATACAAGATGCTAGGAAAGCTGGGTGACCTCCATATACTGACTACTATACAAGATGCTAGGAAAGCTGGGTGACCGCCATTATACTGTGTAATATACATGATGCTAGGAAAGCTGGGTGACCGCCATTATACTGACTACTACACAAGATGCTGGGAAAGCTGGGTGACCGCCATTATACTGACTACAAGATGCTGTGAAATCTGGGTGACCTCCATCATACTGAGTACAAGATGCTAGGAAAGCTGGGTGACCTCCATATACTGACTACTATACAAGATGCTAGGAAAGCTGTGTGACCGCCATTATACTGCCTACTATACAAGATGCTAGGAAAGCTGGGTGACTGCCATTATACTGACTACTACACAAGATGCTGGGAAAGCTGGGTGACCGCCATTATACTGACTACAAGATGCTGGGAAATCTGGGTGACCTCCATCATACTGACTACAAGATGCTGTGAAATCTGGGTGACCTCCATCATACTGAGTACATGATGCTAGGAAAGCTGGGTGACCTCTATATTCTGACTACTATACAAGATGCTAGGAAAGCTGGGTGACCGCAATTATACTGTGTAATATACATGATGCTAGGAAAGCTGGGTGACTGCCATTATACTGACTACTATGCAAGATGCTAGGAAAGCTGGGTGACCTCCATCATCCTGACTACCATACAAAATGCTGGGAAAGCTGGGTGACCTCCATTATACTGACTACTATACAAGATGCTGGAAAGCTGGGTGACCTCCATTATATTGTGTAATATACAAGATGCTGGAAAGCTGGGTGACCACCATTATACTGTGTAATATACAATATGCTAGGAAAGCTGGGTGACTGCCATTATACTGACTACTATACATGATGCTAGGAAAGCTGGGTGACTGCCATTATACTGACTACTATACATGATGCTAGGAAAGCTGGGTGACTGCCATTATACTGACTACTATACATGATGCTGGGAAAGCTGGGTGACCGCCATCATACTGACTACTATACAAGATGCTAGCAAAGCTGGGTTACCTCCATTATACAGACTACTATACAAGATGCTGGGAAAGCTGGGTTACCTCCATTATACAGACTACTATACAAGATGCTGGGAAAGCTGGGTTACCTCCATTATACAGACTACTATACAAGATGCTAGGAAAGCTGGGTGACCTCCATCATCCTGACTACTATACAAAATGCTGGGAAAGCTGGGTGACCTCCATTATATTGACTACTATACAAAATGCTGGGAAAGCTGGGTGACCTCCATTATACTGACTAATATACAGAATGCTAGGAAAGCTGGGTGACCTCCATCATCCTGACTACTATACAAAATGCTGGGAAAGCTGGGGGACCTCCATTATATTGACTACTATACAAGATACTGGGAAAGCTGGGGGACCTCCATTATACTGACTACTATACAAGATGCTGGGAAAGCTGGGTGACCTCCATTATACTGACTACGATAAATCATTGCCAATCACAAATGCCATATAATTTTACTAGCCCAGGAGAGACTCCTTCCAGCCAGCAGCATATGGCAGTAGTATCAGTGCTGAGCACAGGCTGCTGCTGGCTCTGGTTCATAGCATGGACACTGAGGGATGTGGCTGCTGCTATGTCCCTAGGTTATCCTCACTTTAGGCCCACTCCCTCTAGGTTATCCTCACTTTAGGCCCACTCCCTCTAGGTTATCCTCACTTTAGGCCCACTCCCTCTAGGTTATCCTCACTTTAGGCCCACTCCCTCTAGGTTATCCTCACTTTAGGCCCACTCCCTCTAGGTTATCCTCACTTTAGGCCCACTCCCTCTATCTACCTCTCCTAACCTGATGCTTCTCAGCAGGATAATGAAGACTCTCTGTGCACTCAGTGTCCCACTCGCGGTTGGCGCCGGGGATGGGGTGGGGGGGTGTCACGCGGAGCTTACCGGGACATTCTCGGAACAGTAATTTACAGGGTCCCCAGTAAGCTGGTGGTCGGGGAGCGCCTCCCTACTGGCTGCAGATCTAGCTGAGACATAGGAATCTCTAAGCTACATGTGCTGTGTGCCTGCAGGAGCGCCCCAAAGCGACCAGCATGGGAGGAGGGGAGGCGGCCAGCTGGAGGGGAGGCGGCCAGCTGGAGGGGGCGCTCCTGCAGACAGCACATGTAACTTACAGATTCCTATGTGCAGCTCTGTCTGCCGGAGCGCCCCCTAGCTGGCCAGGAGTGATGCGCCATGTGCAATTGCACAGGTCACACACCCCAAAGGCCGGCCCTGCTTCCCTATGTAGCAGCTGAGTTACTGCAGCCCCCATACATTGTATCAGGAGAAAAGCTGCAGTAACTCAGCACGGCCACTATGCGGAGAGTGGAGCTATCTGCCCACAGCATAGATTCAGTGGCCTCCGCCCCGCACGACTATTGTAGCAAAATTGTACAGAACACATTGTGATTGGGGACGGTGCTGGAAGTGGCGGGGCATTGCCTATGGCGGGGGCGCCCCTGCAGACGGCAGTAACAATCTTATGAGACACTTCCAGTACTAGAAGAGTCGTGTAATAATACTAGAGAGAGTGGTTGGTTAGTCTGATGGGGGGGGGGGCTTCTATTACTGACTCCCCCCCCCCCCCCCCCCCCCCATCCCTGAGTCTGACCTGATGAAATTAGTCATTTCATCAGGTCAGACTTTGAGTTTGAGGCTATTTCTGCATAATAGGTTTATGAGACACAAGAGGCTATAACACACTGGAGGCTATAACACACTGGAGGCTATTACACACTGGAGGCTATAACACACTGGAGGCTGTTACACATAGTAGAGGCTGTTACACATACTAGAGGCTGTTACACATACTAGAGGCTGTTACACATACTAGAGGCTGTTACACATACTAGAGGCTGTTACACATACTAGAGGCTGTTACACATACTAGAGGCTGTTACACACACTAGAGGCTATTACACATACTAGAGGCTATTACAGACACACACTGGAGGCTATTACACATACTAGAGGCTATTACATACACTGGAGGCTATTACACATACTAGAGGCTATTACATACACTAGAGGCTATTACACATACTAGAGGCTATTACAGACACACACTGGAGGCTATTACACATACTAGAGGCTATTACATACACTGGAGGCTATTACACATACTAGAGGCTATTACAGACACACACTGGAGGCTATTACACATACTAGAGGCTATTACAGACACACACTGGAGGCTATTACACATACTAGAGGCTATTACAGACACACACTGGAGGCTATTACATACACTGGAGGCTATTACGTACACTGGAGGCTATTACGTACACTGGAGGCTATTACGTACACTGGAGGCTATTACGTACACTGGAGGCTATTACATACACTGGAGGCTATTACATACACTGGAGGCTATTACATACACTGGAGGCTATTACATACACTAGAGGCTATTACAGACACACACTAGAGGCTATTACATACACTGGAGGCTATTACATACACTAGAGGCTATTACAGACACACACTAGAGGCTATTACATACACTGGAGGCTATCGCGTACACTGGAGGCTATCCAGGCAATTCATTGTATCCATTTGGTAAATGTGCTTTTTGTGTCACATGTGGGGGTGCGGCGGCCTCCTTTTAGCCGATCCCTCCCCCACCCAGCTCCTGGGGGTCTTTAGTGGGATCCTGTCTGAGAGTCCGATAGAGGCCATAGCGAGTATAGGGACCATCGCCCTGGGGTCACCCTAATATTGTGTGCTGGTACAGTCTGATCATATGGTTGGCTAAGAACCTCATTTCCTTAATTTAAAAAAATAAAAAACTTAGAGCAGGAGTCCTGACACTTACAGGCAGCTGCAGTAGTTTTCTATTTTTCTCGGAGTGCTGGCTGTTTGTTTTTATGTCATAGAGACAGGTCACAAGCTTCAATGGGTTCTGAGTGTTTAGACCGATCGTCAGTCGCGGGGAGAGGACCATGGTGGGCTCCATAGACTTACATGAGCCGACTGATCATGTGACACAGAGCTTAGCGCGCTCTTCTCCCGCGCTCTTCTCCCGATCATTACAGGTCTGAACACTGAGACCCGGCCGCACCCATCAAAACTTTTGACACATCTATAGGACGTGTTGAAAGTTTTCTATGGTGACAGACTTTAAAGGGGTACTCCGGCGAGGGGGCTATTTTGGGATTTGGCCGGGGAGGAGGTGGCTGAGGGAAACAACGTCCACTCGCCTTCCCGGTTCCAGCGGCGGGTCCCGTATTGCGGTGTTCTGGTCCTCGGCCGCTTCCTGGTGTCTCGGGCTCGAGATGTGACGTCACAAGTCCGCTCAGCCGGTCAGTGACAGAGGCCGCGATATGGGACCCGCTGCTGGATCTGGGGAGGTGAGTGGACGTCGTTTCCCTCAGCCACCTCCTCCCCGGCCAGATCCCTAAATAGCCCCCCGCCGGAGTACCCCTTTAAGGTTCGGATGGTTTTGATTAAAACGGTGAATTATTTGTAAAATGTGTTTTATTTTCCTCTATTGATCGTAGTCGCCCCTGTCCAGACTGTCCTGAGGTTCGGTGCAGATGGCGATGGACCCAGGGCGAGAGGCTTCGGGCTCCGCTCTTACTTCCAGGCATAAGTTCTGCTTTTAGTATTAAAGTTTTGAGTTTAGAGAAGAAGCGGTTTAAGGGTCTCCTGACGCCTCCATTTATTTTCATTTAATAACTCCTTGGATTATAACTGGAAGACGTATGCGCCCAATATATCTTCTGATAACTTCAACATCTGAAAACATCATCATTTCAGCAAATTATATGTGAAATCTGTCCGTGAAGCTTCTCGTATAAAGTCTACTGGCAGAGGCGGCTTCCTCCCCACGGCTCTATGGAGCTCTGTGTTATTCCTATCAGGTGAGCGTCAGCGCCGAGACGCATTCTGCTACTAGTAACACTTCAATTAACTCTCCTACCGTAAAGCATTGGCGAGTCTGACCGATTGACCAGATGGACGTTGTTTCTTTTATAAGAATATCGTCATGTGTTGGAATCCCTGCAGATACCACCCAGAATATAATACAGCAGGGAGGACACACGGAGGTAATGCTATATACACTTAGTGCCTGGACATATTGAGATTGTCCTTCAACCACCTCTCTACAACCTCCTGAGGGGTATACGCTATATCTGCGGGGGCAACAAGACAGTGAATGAGCACATGGAACTTTGTTGTCATTTCTTTACATGAAGAATACTTGACTTGTTCAGAGACGCTGGTTAGACACACTATGTTTTTGAAGTCTGTTTTTTTTATCCGTTTTTGCAAAAACCGGATGGAAAAACAGACAGAAAACCTGATGCAATACCAGTCATTAACAAGTACCGGTTTGGTCATTATCAGGTACCAGTTTGGTCATTATCAGGCACCAGTTTGGTCATTATCAGGCACCAGTTTGGTCATTATCAGGCACCAGTTTGGTCATTATCAGGTACCAGTTTGGTAATAAGCAGGTACCAGTTTGGTCATTAGCAGGTACCAGTTTGGTAATAGGCAGGTACCAGTTTGGTCATTATCAGGCACCAGTTTGGTCATTATCAGGCACCAGTTTGGTCATTATCAGGCACCAGTTTGGTCATTATCAGGTACCAGTTTGGTAATAAGCAGGTACCAGTTTGGTCATTATCAGGCACCAGTTTGGTCATTATCAGGCACCAGTTTGGTCATTATCAGGCACCAGTTTGGTCATTATCAGGTACCAGTTTGGTCATTATCAGGCACCAGTTTGGTCATTATCAGGCACCAGTTTGGTCATTATCAGGTACCAGTTTGGTCATTATCAGGCACCAGTTTGGTCATTATCAGGCACCAGTTTGATCATTATCAGGCACCAGTTTGGTCATTATCAGGTACCAGTTTGGTCATTATCAGGCACCAGTTTGGTCATTATCAGGCACCAGTTTGGTCATTATCAGGCACCAGTTTGGTCATTATCAGGCACCAGTTTGGTCATTATCAGGCACCAGTTTGGTCATTATCAGGCACCAGTTTGGTCATTATCAGGCACCAGTTTGGTTATTATCAGGCACCAGTTTGGTCATTATCAGGCACCAGTTTGGTCATTATCAGGCACCAGTTTGGTCATTATCAGGCACCAGTTTGGTAATAATCAGGTACCAGTTTGGTCATTAACAAGTACCGGTTTGGTAATAAGCAGGTACCATTTTGGTCATTATCAGGCACCAGTTTGGTCATTATCAGGTACCAGTTTGGTAATAAGCAGGTACCAGTTTGGTCATTATCAGGCACCAGTTTGGTCATTATCAGGCACCAGTTTGGTCATTAGCAGGCACCAGTTTGGTTATTAGCAGGTACTTTCATACAACCAATACCCTGCAATGCACTTGGTGAATAAGGACTGCATGGATGGTGCCAAGAAACCTCTGGGAAGGTGGGCAGCTTGTTATGTGGTACTACTCGACCAGTTACGTACTAAGATGTTACTGGTGAGGCCACTTCTGTGGTGGTTGGTCGGTGGTGTTGTACAGCTCAGCCGGTGATGGTATATTGGTGACGCCAGTGCTAGACCAGCACACAGGTGAGATGTTGGTACTTGCTTTTATGTTGTAGCTGGCTGTCCTCCCCAATGGTCGGTGACCTGCCGGGCTGTGATGGGTCCTTTGGGCTCTTGTCACGGTGTCCTGAGTGGTAACTGACCCACCCGGACTATTGGTACCAGCACCCACAGAAAGGGGAGGAATAACCCAAGAAGTGTAGTGGATGTGTGTAGGTGCTGGTGGTGATTCAGACTGAGTCTCAGTGAAATAAATAGAACAGCTTTACTGTACAGTCTCCTGAGAATACAGAACACTTTGACAGTAGATCGTTTATCTTGTTACAAACTTTAGTGCCTCACTAGATCTGTGCTGCGGAGATACTTGTAAGTGCTGAATACAATAGACGTAGTTGTAGCAGTGCTCAGATAGTTGAGTCTAGAGTAGAGTGGAGCAGTGTAGAGGAGAGAAGTTTGTCAAGAGAGTCCGAACCCAATGTGCCTGAAGAAGTGCACATGTGCGCGGGAAACGGCTGTCAGCTAGTGAGCGGCGTCCACCACCGACTGCTACACACTCGATATGCTTTTAATGAAGATATACTAATAAAGAAGATTTTTAATGGTGAGTGCCTCCTTACCTTCTTCTCTTTGGAATACACCTAACCCAATGTAGTACTGTGAACTTTAGAGAAATACTTGAGAGATACTTGAGTGAGAAGTTTACTTGTGCCCGTGTTTAGACTGTTGTCTGACAATCTTCTGCCCTACAGTGTTGTGTTACCTGTCCTAATAGGGTGACATAAGCCACAGCCATGGTTATCTGGGGGAAGCTAAGTGTCCGAGCCTTCCCGGGGTCACCTGCGTATCCTCTGAGAGAGAGGATACGTAGACTCTCTGGTTGCTTTGTCCTATCCAGGCTAGTTCCTCTTGTAGCTTAGGATACTGCCCTGCACTTTGTAGAGTAGTGCTCAGCGTAGGCTAGGTTTATCCCCAACTTATTCTCCTTGTAGTATATAGCACTGCACAGTAGCTTAGACTGTAAGAGTAGATAGGCTGAAGAAACTGAGTGTCTCTAACTAGTACATACACGTGTGTCTCAGACTTGCTAACACACTAGACTGTCCCGAACACTACTAGTCCTGGAAAAGCCAGGCCCTGGCTTTGCTACAGCAGGGACGTCTGCTCTTTGTGTCCACCTTCCATGAGAATCTGAGTAAGACTTAAGTTACACTTCCTCCCACCAAGTGACTACTTCCTACAAGGGTGTGTAAAAGACCCTGTGAGTGATGGAGAAGAATGTATGCAAAGGAAAGAAGAGAAAAGATAGATTAGAAAAGAGGAGTATCTCCACTGGTCAATAAAAGTACATTGTATAATAGAGACAGTAACCCTTTGCTTACTTCAGCCGTGCAACAGAGAAGAGTATACATAAAAAATACTAACATCTAGTGGCAAAGTAATAAACTACCTTCATCAGTTAGCTTTGCGTAAAGGGCATTTGCGACAGGTGTAAAATACAAAACACCCGTGGTGGGACAGCACTGTTACAGGTGGCTTCTTATTAAGACTGATGTGTATAAGTACACTGGTCTTAAATAAAGCCCTGCCCCATTTCCCCGGCTGAACTTACTCTAATCACCCCTCTTAGTATATCCGGCTAGCCCTGTGCCTGGCACAACAAATCTGTATCTGCTTGGGATAAGAGTTACACCTGCAAGCAGCATAAATAATGATAAATCAGGTGCAGGAGGCCACGCTGCACCCCAGTCAGGTAAAATACATCCTGAATCATCCCCCTCCTGGAGACTAACAATTCCTTCCATCTCATTACCTAACACATCTCATTACCTTTTTCTGTCTCCTTCCCCCAGGTCTAAGCTGCTGCTTTCTGCAAAAGACACAAAACACTGTGTGTAAGCTGTTCTCTCTGTTCCGCCCCCCCCCCCCCTACCCTCCTGAGACAGCTAATGTAATTAGTGTCCCTGGCCGGCTGTTTCTGCACTCTGTAATGTCAGGAAAGTTAATCTGTGGTCAAGTTGCTGATGACCTCACTGTCATTATGCCTCCTGGCATCACAGAGTGCAGAGACAGCCGGCTAATATAGAGTCTTTCCACGAAGGCCCCGGACGCAGTGATGAGACAGAGCTGTTTTGTTTGTAATTTACTGTGTACAATGGTTGTCATTTACTATATATACGCAAGGTCTAGATTCAGCATACCACTACATATACTGCCGTATGTATACCAACTCTTACTGTTCTCGCCCCCTGCGTGGGGACATACGCAATATTGGTTTGTTTCTTTTTCTCTTCTACCTGGCAATGTTTTTACGTGTCTTGTTATATGTTTTCTGTGCTACGCTGTCTTAAAAAAAGGAAAAAACTTCTAATAAAAATTATCTGATTCAAAAACAAGAGACAGCCGGCTAGGGACGCTGTGTACATAAGCTGTCTCATTGTCAGTCTCCAGGAGGCGGAATGGTCCAGCATGTATTTTACCTGAGCGGAATACCCCTTTAATAAAGACTTTCAGAAATCTTGATTTGTAACAGTTTTCTATTGTTTATACATTTTATAAATCTTTTAGTCTGATTTTTCTTTCTTATTATTTCTTTGCATCTATTATATTTCTGGTCACTTGTGAATTGCATAAAGCCCCCAGTGGAGTCTAAATGTGAACAAGCTGCCGTAGGTCTCCAGAATTCCAGAGCAGATGAAAAGGATACGGCGGACGGAGGAGGCCGCTGAGTTACAGAGACTTCTCTACATACATCTGTCATTGATTTTCCCAGAGAACAGCGATGCAGCCGTCTCTACAATAACAGCTGAATGTCTCGTATTCATGGAAAGCGGAGGACGTTGTAGACTCCGGCCCGGGAAATATAACTGGATGGCGCTCAGTTAGGGATGTCGCTGTCCAGCTTCTTACCGGAGACGATTGGTTCTTTCCCTGATGAAGATAGATTCTATTTTATTCCCGTGTTTATTAAAACTATATGAAAGGAATAAAAAGCCAAAATTCATGATTAAAGAGACAAGCTGATTCATCACCGATACGTCTTATGGGGCTGATCCATCACCGATACGTCTTATGGGGCTGATCCATCACTGATACGTCTTATGGGGCTGATCCATCACCGATACGTCTTATGGGGCTGATCCATCACCGATACGTCTTATGGGGCTGATCCATCACCGATACGTCTTATGGGGCTGATCCATCACCGATACGTCTTATGGAGCTGATCCATCACCGATACGTCTCATGGGGCTGATTCATCACCGATACGTCTTATGGGGCTGATCCATCACCGATACGTCTTATGGGGCTGATCCATCACTGATACGTCTTATGGGGCTGATCCATCACCGATACGTCTTATGGGGCTGATCCATCACCGATACGTCTTATGGGGCTGATCCATCACCGATACGTCTTATGGGGCTGATCCATCACCGATACGTCTTATGGGGCTGATCCATCACCGATAACGTCTAATAGAGCTGATCCATCACCGATACGTCTCATGGAGCTGATCCATCACCGATACGTCTCATGGAGCTGATCCATCACCGATACGTCTCATGGAGCTGATTCATCACCGATACGTCTCATGGAGCTGATCCATCACCGATACGTCTTATGGGGCTGATCCATCACCGATACGTCTTATGGGGCTGATCCATCACCGATACGTCTCATGGAGCTGATCCATCACCGATACGTCTCATGGAGCTGATTCATCACCGATACGTCTCATGGAGCTGATCCATCACCGATACGTCTCATGGAGCTGATCCATCACCGATACGTCTCATGGAGCTGATCCATCACCGATACGTCTCATGGGGCTGATCCATCACCGATACGTCTCATGGGGCTGATCCATCACCGATACGTCTCATGGGGCTGATCCATCACCGATACGTCTCATGGGGCTGATCCATCACCGATACGTCTTATGGGGCTGATCCATCACCGATACGTCTTATGGGGCTGATCCATCACCGATACGTCTTATGGGGCTGATCCATCACCGATACGTCTTATGGGGCTGATCCATCACCGATACGTCTCATGGAGCTGATCCATCACCGATACGTCTTATGGGGCTGATCCATCACCGATACGTCTTATGGGGCTGATCCATCACCGATACGTCTCATGGGGCTGATCCATCACCGATACGTCTCATGGGGCTGATCCATCACCGATACGTCTCATGGGGCTGATCCATCACCGATACGTCTCATGGGGCTGATCCATCACCGATACGTCTTATGGGGCTGATCCATCACCGATACGTCTCATGGAGCTGATCCATCACCGATACGTCTTATGGGGCTGATCCATCACCGATACGTCTTATGGGGCTGATCCATCACCGATACGTCTCATGGGGCTGATCCATCACCGATACGTCTCATGGGGCTGATCCATCACCGATACGTCTTATGGGGCTGATCCATCACCGATACGTCTCATGGAGCTGATCCATCACCGATACGTCTTATGGGGCTGATCCATCACCGATACGTCTTATGGGGCTGATCCATCACCGATACGTCTCATGGGGCTGATCCATCACCGATACGTCTCATGGGGCTGATCCATCACCGATACGTCTCATGGGGCTGATCCATCACCGATACGTCTCATGGGGCTGATCCATCACCGATACGTCTTATGGGGCTGATCCATCACCGATACGTCTTATGGGGCTGATCCATCACCGATACGTCTTATGGGGCTGATCCATCACCGATACGTCTTATGGGGCTGATCCATCACCGATACGTCTTATGGGGCTGATCCATCACCAATATGTCTAATGGAGCTGATCCATCACCGATCCATCTCATATAAATTTGATCCATCACTAGAGATGAGCGAACTTCTCAAAAGTTCGTTCCGACCGGACTTCCGGATTTTTTTGAAAAGTTCATTCCAACAGGATTTCTGATTTCTTCGGATTTCATAGTATACAGCATCCATATGATACGGGGGTAGTGTATTTGGTTGAATTTAGGGCTCTACGTGTCAGTAACATCATTATCTTTTCAATATCTCAAAGTCATTTTTTTAGCACTATAGCACTTGGATATCTGTATAGCACTTTTTTTTCGAGTTTTATTCTACACACGTGCACGAGGTATATATATTTGTGTCTCAGGAAAACCCGTATGTCATATACACTCTCGCAAGAGTCCAACTATAGTACTTGGATATCTGTATAGCACTTTTTTTAGTTTTATTCTACACACATGCATGAGGTATATATTTATGTCTCAGAAAAACACGTGTCATATACACTCTCGCAAGGGTGCCACTATAGTACTTGTATATCTGTATAGCATGTTTTTTTTCTGTGCACCCTTTGCTCTCCTATGCCTAATCTATCTACCTATCGCCCTCTCTATTTTTCTCTCTCAATCACTATATGTTTCTCCTCTCCGCTTTCCTAATAAACTTTTTGTCTTTGCTTTTGTACAATATCAGTCTCCTTCCTCTCTCTGCAGACTGCGTGGTGCGGTCATGTGACCACTCCTCTTAAAGCTATACTGACGTCACAGGGGGTGGGCTAGTGCAACATCCCTGCTGATTGGATGTGTTACGGGCATCATGGGAAATAGCTTTTCCCGCCTGGAACACTTTCTGCTTTCTAAAATGGCGGCTGCCATTTTAGAAAGCAAGAAAAATAGAATTCGGTCGGACTCAGACTTTTTGGAAAATCCGACCCGGATCCCCAACCGGTTCGCTCATCTCTATCCATCACTGATTTGTCTCACGAAGCTGATCCCTCACCATTACGTCTCATGGAGCCGATACATCACCGATACGTCTCTTGGAGCTGATCTATCACTGATGTCCCTCACAGCCCCGACCCTACGCGTCCCTCACAGCCCCGACCCTACGCGTCCCCCACAGCCCCGACCCTACGCGTCCCCCACAGCCCCGACCCTACGCATCCCCCACAGCCCCGACCCTACGCGTCCCCCACAGCCCCGACCCTACGCATCCCCCACAGCCCCGACCCTACGCGTCCCTCACAGCCCCGACCCTACGCGTCCCCCACAGCCCCGACCCTACGCGTCCCCCACAGCCCCGACCCTACGCGTCCCTCACAGCCCCGACCCTACGCGTCCCCCACAGCCCCGACCCTACGCGTCCCCCACAGCCCCGACCCTACGCGTCCCCCACAGCCCCGACCCTACGCGTCCCCCACAGCCCCGACCCTACGCGTCCCCCACAGCCCTGACCCTACGCGTGAACAAGGATCAGCAAATACAGAAGTAAACACTAGACTTTACTTATGAAATCTGAGCACAGTTACTGCATTGTCCTGGATTCCGTGACTTCTCCTCTTTGGTTATTCTACTATTATCAGGCATGGAGAGACAGTGCTACTGCGAAAGGCTTAATGATAGAGCGGAGACCTGAGAACAGAGACTGAAGAGCAGAAAGCAGAGACTGGAGAGCGGAGAACGGGGAGCAGAAAGCAGAGACCGGAGAGCGGGGACTTTTGTCCAATAACTACACGTACCATGAAAAATTTTCACTAGAAGTTTTTTTCACATGGAGAGGTTTTTCATTAGGTCTGGTTCAGAGAAGATTTTTTTTTTCAGTCTCACAACCTAAGGCTTTGTTCCCACAATGTTTTCTATTTTTTTGGCTGTTCTGCGGCCGTCTTTTTGGACAATGTCGTTCTGGCACTGAAATATGGATGTTCTATGCAAATTACGGACGCGTTTGGGGAAAAAAATATCAGTCGGTAAAGAAAGAAGTTGTGGGAGCATAGCCTAGGAGTGTCTAACCTATTGTTATCACCACATTCCGATAATCAACCAGTTCGTTCTTTGGACGGACGGCAGAATCCGCCCATGCATAGAATGGAGTCTATGGCACAGGCGGAAATGCGCACAGCCGCCAGAGTCAGCGGGTGCGAGCTGCGGAATCCGCGACAAGTTTTCCGCCGTGATTGCGTAGTGTGCACATGCCCCACACCAGGAGGATGAGTCTCCATCTCCTCCACCTCCTCTTCACCCCATCCACACTGAACAAATTGAATGAACCCAACTTGAGTGCTACCCTATATACTATACGATATATCCTCTGCAGTATATCCTACAGTCTCACACTATAGTATATCGCTATATACTATCCCTATATACCCTCTGCAGTATATCCTACAGCCTCACACTATATAGTATCCCTATATACCCTCTGCAGTATATCCTACAGCCTCACACTATAGTATATCCCTATATACCCTCTGCAGTATATCCTACAGCCTCACACTATATACTATCCCTATATACCCTCTGCAGTATATCCTACAGCCTCACACTATAGTATATCCCTATATACCCTCTGCAGTATATCCTACAGCCTCACACTAGTATATCCCTATATACCCTCTGCAGTATATCCTACAGCCTCACACTATAGTATATCCCTATATACCCTCTGCAGTATATCCTACAGCCTCACACTATAGTATATCCCTATATACCCTCTGCAGTATATCCTACAGCCTCACACTATATAGTATCCCTATATACCCTCTGCAGTATATCCTACAGCCTCACACTATAGTATATCCCTATATACCCTCTGCAGTATATCCTACAGCCTCACACTATATACTATCCCTATATACCCTCTGCAGTATATCCTACAGCCTCACACTATAGTATATCCCTATATACCCTCTGCAGTATATCCTACAGCCTCACACTAGTATATCCCTATATACCCTCTGCAGTATATCCTACAGCCTCACACTATATACTATCCCTATATACCCTCTGCAGTATATCCTACAGCCTCACACTATAGTATATCCCTATATACCCTCTGCAGTATATCCTACAGCCTCACACTAGTATATCCCTATATACCCTCTGCAGTATATCCTACAGCCTCACACTATAGTATATCCCTATATACCCTCTGCAGTATATCCTACAGCCTCACACTATAGTATATCCCTATATACCCTCTGCAGTATATCCTACAGCCTCACACTAGTATATCCCTATACACCCTCTGCAGTATATCCTACAGCCTCACACTATATAGTATCCCTATATACCCTCTGCAGTATATCCTACAGCCTCACACTATATAGTATCCCTATATACCCTCTGCAGTATATCCTACAGCCTCACACTATAGTATATCCCTATATACCCTCTGCAGTATATTCTACAGCCTCACACTATATAGTATCCCTATATACTATATACCCTCTGCAGTATATCCTACAGCCTCACACTATATAGTATCCCTATATACTATATACCCTCTGCAGTATATCCTACAGCCTCACACTATATAGTATCCCTATATACTATATACCCTCTGCAGTATATCCTACAGCCTCACACTATAGTATATCCCTATATACCCGCTGCAGTATATCCTACAGCCTCACACTATATAGTATCCCTATATACTATATACCCTCTGCAGTATATCCTACAGCCTCACACTATATAGTATCCCTATATACTATATACCCTCTGCAGTATATCCTACAGCCTCCTCCTCTTCTCGCAATTGCCGCTAAGAAGCCGACAAGATTCTGCTCTGAGTGTCAGTCTCCGTTCTCCCATCCCGTCCTCCTCCGGACGCCGGACACTATCTCTTACAGTGAAGATTGATTTTTTTTGACCACACAGAGAGGGGGAGGGGTGTTCTGTCCTGTTTCATTCAATCTGTTCATTCTATTGATGGGTTTGAGGTTCCATCTTGTATATTCAGGCAGGTTTATTTCCATCTGGTTATGTTGTGTCGTGTGTTCTGTTCTGGCCGTTATTTGGGACCCCATGTATTCCCTTTCTTGGTGTGTGTGTTTCTAGGTCACACTAGACGGCATCATGGTCAGTGGGGTGTTTTGTGTATTTTAGAGGTTTTTCATAGTTTGCTCCTGCATTCCATCTATTATAGTTTTATAGTATATCCTGAGTTATTTTTGAGGTTCAGTTTAGTGTTTTTCAGCTTTTTGTTGTTCCTGTTGACGTCACTTTTAGGTTATTAGTACTTACTCTCCCTTAGACATTCTCCATGTTGCCGCCCAGGGATTTCACAAGATCACAATAACGTCATTGCAGCTCATCCTCTGTATTGACTCCTTAAAGATGTGGAACACCTCGCATATGTCAGACATCCATGGCCGTTCATGGGTACCGGACTGTGGAAGCTGAGCAGGAGGCAGATGGGGCTTTTGAGGCTGATACTCCATTATCACCATCTACTGCTCCCAATGCCTGTCCAATAACATGTTGAGTTTCAGCTTGTGCGGACGTTGCTGCAGTTTCTTCAGGCTGGCAGCGGCTACAGTTGACTTACTAAAGTGCGCCCACAAGTCGTGGACTTTCACCATTAGCTAAGGCAGATTCATGGATGTTTTTTTAAAAAACAGTTTAGCAACAAGTTAAAAACGTGGCCCAGGCATTGTATGTGTGGGAGTTTGTCAAGCACCAGAGCCGCTACCGGGTTATGGACATTATCACACACCACCATGCCTGGTCCTAGCTGCAACGTAGAGAGCCACAGTTTGGTCTGCTGCATTATGGCGTCCATCACCTCTGAGTCGCTGCGCTTTTTCTCGCTCAAGCTGATGAGATTCAGCACGGCCTGTTGATACCTCCCGCCGCCAGTGCTGCAGCGCTTCCAGCTAGCAGCTGAGGGCCATGTTACAGCGCATGAGGACGAGGGGTTCTCCAAGCTGTCTAAAAGTGTAGTGACCCAGTCTTATTGCACCTGAGTAAGGTCACTCTCTCGGGCTCACACAAGTGGTCTTAGGTATCTGCTGCAGCTAGTGTTTTTCCCACTAGGTGTCACTACTGTGTTTCTGTGTAACTTACTCTATGCACAGATGAAGTCTTCCAGAGGTTAACTGGTATGTGTCACGTGTTGCCTTTCTGACCACTCACAGGTGCTTTCCCTCCTTTCTCTAGCCTAATCTCCACACACACAGCCCTACCAATCATAAACAGTTACCTTAAAAGTCATAGGAACTGACCCCAAGTGAACAAAGGTACGGAACGTCTATGTATTCCACTGCGCAGCACAGGACAACTGGGAAGGCTCAGGAGTCTGCTCAATGGTGGTCAAGACTAGAAGTCATCCATGAGTATGAGTATTCTCTATCTCTTCATACCTCTACTGTTACGGCAGAGTATACTTCTACCTTGGGCCAGGGCCCTCTGGCAACTTCTCTCCTGTCCTCTTTCTACTGCAAGGCACCTTCTTACTACAAGCACCTGGTCCTTACCTCAACTACTAGCACCAGAGTTATTACAAGATTGTATCTGTTGTATTGCCCTAGACTGTATTGTTGCCACAAGTATTCTCCTTGTATTGCACTATGTGTAAACAGCACCGGACTCTGGCTTATCTCTTCTGCACCCGCACATAGAGCTCTATAATTGGGTTAATGTCTTTCAGTTTTGGGAAGGCGCCAAGTCGTCTGGGGTGGGTCCTATATCACTTCAGGCTACCATGACAAGTGCCCAAGTGACCCTAGGCCCACTCAGCTATCTCACCAATGTAACAGCTGACCTGGCGGGAGATCACCCCAAAACCAACACTCCCGATGCCTCACTGCAAAGGGGTTGTGGAAATTCTGACAGAACCAGGGCCCGCAATCTTGGGCAGGGGGTAGCAGGTAGGCCTCCAAGGGTGTGACACGTTCACCACCTCCACAAAGTTCACCCAGTGTGACCTCAGGGAGATGTAATATTCCTTGGCCACAAGTGCTTGTCTACGTGTCGGTGGTCAGGTGGACCTTTGCATTAACTGTGTTACTCAGGGCCCGTCCAATGTTACGGGACCGTCACTGGTGCAAGTCAGGGACGGCAGAGCGGGAAAATAAGGGATGGCTAGAGACAGAATAGAGAGGGTCGACGGCCGCCATCAGGTAGCAGAAGGCTTCAGTTTCAACAAGCCTAAACGGCAACATCCCCAGGGCCGACTGTTTGGAAATGTGGTCATTTAAAGCTTGCGCATATGATTGAGTGGATGAGTACTTCCGCTTGTGATTGAATAATTTGGATACTGACAGCTGAAGGGAAGCGGCAAGTGATGGTGCAGATGAATGGGAAGCAGAAGGCGATGAAGCAGATGCAGCAGGTGTGCAGATGTCCCGGCAGGTGGACTGGACTGCAGTGCCAGCACCCAAAACAGGGGAAGTAGGGGCACCCACTGGTGCAGGTTGTTGTCTGTTGGCTCTCTCCCATTCAGTCCAGTGCTTGGCTTCCAAGTGCTGCCGCATGCTGCTGGTGGTCAGGTTGCTATTTTCAGAGCTACCTACCTACTCCACCTGAAATGGCACAGGGAAGGACTTTCTCTCCTTTGCACTTTGTAAAAAGCTTTTCAGGTTAAAGGTGGTGAATGAGGTATTCTAAAAGTTTCACCACTAGATGTCAGTATTTATATTTGTATATATTGCACTGCTGAAGTCAGTGTTGGGTTAAGGTTTTGTGTGTACCATGTGTTCTGTGATAACCAATAGAAGGTGCTCTCTACCTCTAGCCAATCTCTTTCCTTCTATCTTTTGCACACACTCATCCTCACCACTAACAGGGAAGCTCACGTTAGGCCCCTGTCGGAGGAGACACTGGTGGAGGAAGTGCAGTCAGCTCTTACCAGATTCTCAGAGAGGGAAGAAGCAAAACCTACAGTTCCTGCAGTAGTTAAGCCAGGGTCCGGCTGCTGCCAGGACCGGTTGCAGGGACAAAGAGGCAGTCTAGTCTAGACACTCACGTATATAGATGCAGCAAGAGACAACCAGTTCTTTCAGTACTTCTACTATACCTATTATGCAGTGCTAAGCACTTTAAGGTTACACACAATTGCACACCTTGGGTTATTTTTCCCCTTTCTGTGGGTGGTGGTACTGATAGTGCGGGCGGGGGGTACAGTAGGTACTCAAGATTACCGTGACAGGAGCCCAAGGGACTCATCACAGCCTGGCAGGTCACTGTATCTTTTATATACCTACCAAAAAAAAGGTCTACGTATACTATTGCGCAGTGAAGGTAACTGGGACATCCCTGGACACTTGGCTAAGCCCAGATAACTGCGACTGGGGCCTTTAGTACCCTGACAGGATGGGTCAATCAACACTGTAGGGCACAAGGTGGTCAGACACAGCCTACACACAACTTTAGGTAAAGTTCTCACTATAAAGTATATCTCTTCAAGTTCCAGCAGAGTACATTGCTACACTGGGTTGGGGCTCCTTCAGCAAGCTCTTCTTCTCTACTCAACTCAACTCTCCAAGCACCGCTACAACTACCTCTCTTCTACTTCTCTAAGCACCTCCTAAAGCACAATGAGTTCCAGCACTAAAGTCTGTGTCAAAGATTTACCTATTCTATAAAAGTGTATTGTTATATTGAAGAACTCTGCAGTAAAGCTGTTCTATTTTTATATTATTGGGACTCCCTCATACTTCGTACGCACCACTACCCATAAACACCAATGGCATGCACACCTTGGGTTACTTTTCCCCTTTCTGTGGGTGGCATTACTGATAGTCCAGGTGGGTCAGTTTCCACTCAGGACTATGGTGACAAAGGACCCATCACAACCCGGCAGGTCACCGACCATTGGGGAACACAGCCAGGAACTGTGTGCTGGACTAGCAATGGCGTCACAACTATAATGTCACTGGCTGAGCTGACGCCTCACCACGCCTATATATATATATATATATATATATATATATATATACATACACACACATACACACACACACATCATCTACATCTCAGTGACTATATATATATATATATATATGCATAAACATAATCTCCAGCTCTATCGTGACTATGGTTCGGTTCCCAATCCTTGGCGCTGCCGTTGGCTGATATGCAGCCTCCAGCCTGGTGTATCAGCTGTTTCGCTCCTTCCTCCAGGCCTGGCGCACGTTCTTCTCCTCTTCTCGCAGGGTGACGTATTTACAAGCAGGGCAGGGCCTGATTAACTGTCAGTTCGTAAACTTGTAGAAATATGCAATCCTTCCGGGGCCGTAATGTTCTGCAGAGTCCGGGCCAGCGAGGGAGACGCTCTCTACAATTCACATCCATTCACTCCACTCCTCTGGGTGCGACCATGAGCTCATCGGACATCGCATGTCAGTGAACTTGTAGAAGTCGATGATCAAAGCCAGACGTAGCACACTGGAGCCGCCGGCTTATTGTTCCCGTTCCACAATTACACGACTGATTGGATCATCGCTTAAAGTTATTAAATGTATGAAAAAGCTTCCTGTGCAAATAAGGTGCGAGAAGCATCGATGTCGACTCCTGGTGACCTCCAGAAAGCAGCCGGGTAACAAGAGCGGAGAGGTCATGCACTATGGGGGACGTTTATCAACGTCCTCTCCCAAAGTAATGGAGGTCTCTGCAACCAGGTACATGGACTTGTGTCAGACTCTATGCACTATGGGGGGATTCATCAAGCAAGGAGGGATACTCCTCCCAAACACAGCGTGACTACACCAGCTATCGGCCTCTCCCGACATAAGAGGTCTCTGCAGCCAGGTACATGGACCTTAGAGCGTCCTGGCTGGACGTGAGGACTGAGCGCCTTCAGTGTATCCGCACTTCTGGGCGATATCATTTATTCACAACGAATTTCTGAGATATATGTGAAAATGCTATTCTTCATGAAAAAGTAATACAAGTCTGAAGTGACTACATTCTTGTTGTGTCTTTTATACTGTAAGTGCTCCCCTAGTGGTGGAGGAGGGGAGTGCTCCCCTAGTGGCGGAGGAGGGGAGTGCTCCCCTAGTGGCGGAGGAGGGGAGTGCTCCCCTAGTGGCGGAGGCGAGGAGTGCTCCCCTAGTGGTGGAGGAGGGGAGTGCTCCCCTAGTGGCGGAGGCGGGGAGTGCTCCCCTAGCGGCAGAGGAGGGGAGTGCTCCCCTAGTGGCAGAGGCGAGAAGTGCTCCCCTAGCGGCGGAGGAGGGGAGTGCTCCCCTAGCGGCGGAGGAGGGGAGTGCTCCCCTAGCGGCGGAGGAGGGGAGTGCTCCCCTAGTGGCGGAGGCGAGGAGTGCTCCCCTAGTGGCGGAGGCGAGGAGTGCTCCCCTAGTGGCGGAGGCGAGGAGTGCTCCCCTAGTGGCGGAGGCGAGGAGTGCTCCCCTAGTGGCGGAGGAGGGGAGTGCTCCCCTAGTGGTGGAGGAGGGGAGTGCTCCCCTAGTGGCGGAGGCGGGGAGTGCTCCCCTAGCGGCAGAGGCGAGAAGTGCTCCCCTAGCGGCGGAGGAGGGGAGTGCTCCCCTAGTGGCGGAGGAGGGGAGTGCTCCCCTAGCGGCGGAGGAGGGGAGTGCTCCCCTAGCGGCGGAGGAGGGGAGTGCTCCCCTAGTGGCGGAGGAGGGGAGTGCTCCCCTAGCGGCGGAGGCGGGGAGTGCTCCCCTAGCGGCGGAGGAGGGGAGTGCTCCCCTAGTGGCGGAGGAGGGGAGTGCTCCCCTAGTGGCGGAGGAGGGGAGTGCTCCCCTAGTGGCGGAGGAGGGGAGTGCTCCCCTAGCGGCGGAGGAGGGGAGTGCTCCCCTAGTGGCGGAGTGTTGCCGGTTGTGTCTATATAATAATTGGCCCATTTCCCCAGTTGGGGGGTTCCAGCTGTTCCTTATTTGAAGGGTCTGATATATTACGGCCTCTCACACAATATGAAGTCAGTTCATGAACGTCCGTACTTACGTTTCCTGTTTTCTGAGTCCTATGTAATTCAGATGATGTTACTGACACTAATGAGAGCGGCCGGAGCAGCTGCCTCATCACATCGCTGCCAGGAGGCCGGAGAGTCACTCTGTTATTACAGCAACGCTTCAGGAACATCTTCTCATTAGAGAAATTATCTGCAGTTTTATCACATTGTTTTTACTATTAAAGGGAAGTTCACAAAAAAAATGGAATTTACTTCTAATTAAAAATCTCCAGTCTGCCAGTACTTATCAGCTGCTGTATGTCCTGCAGGAAGTGGTGTATTCTCTCCAGTCTGACACAGTGCTCTCTGCTGCCACCTCTGTCCATGTCAGAAACTGTCCAGAGCAGCAGCAAATCCCCATAGAAAACCTCTCCTGCACTATATTACTATCATACCTGTGGGGCTCTAAAAGACCTAGAATCTCGTATAAACTATTATACAAACATAGCTCAGCAGGTGGAATCGGATTACCAGATATTGAACTGTATCACAGAGCCACAATCTTATCTCAGACATACGCATGGTTTAGAAATCATACACCTCCCCCCTGGATGACTGTCGAACAGTATTTAGTCAGACCATATTGACTCCAGTCCTTATTGTATGCTTATTTGTGGCATCTACCCACTCCAAAAATCTGTTCATGCTCCACAATGGCAGATTTAAAAACTTGGATTGTATCTCACACCGCTATAGGCACAAGGCACTTACCATTGGATATACTCCATATAGCTATCCCTAGGATTGACTAATCTAATTGGATTACACGAGGCTTGTCGGAGGTGAACCCGCTATTCCGAGAGGCCATTCTCCAAACGTATCTAGATTTGCAGAAAACTTATGATTTGCCCAAAGAAGAACTTTACAAATTCTTAAAAGTAAGAAACTACGTAATGACGAGGACGCGCACCTCCTTGAAATGTAGCTCGGAACTTACACGATTATTCAATTTGCAACCAAAGGGCATTAAACATGTTTCTAATCTGCTGGTATCTGAACCCAGAGGCCATTTTGAAAAATGGATATCGGACCTAAATATATCGCCTTCGGAAAACGATTGGAAACAAGCTTTTCATTGGTCGTATAAAGCTGTCCACTGTATATCGCATGTGGAGAATAGCATTAAAACCAGGCTACAATGGTACTACACCCCTATGAGGTACTACACCCCTATGAGGTACTACACCCCTATGAGGTACTACACCCCTATGAGGTACTGCACCCCTATGAGGTACTGCACCCCTATGAGGTACTGCACCCCTATGAGGTACTACACCCCTATGAGGTACTGCACCCCTATGAGGTACTACACCCCTATGAGGTACTGCACCCCTATGAGGTACTGCACCCCTATGAGGTACTACACCCCTATGAGGTACTGCACCCCTATGAGGTACTACACCCCTATGAGGTACTGCACCCCTATGAGGTACTACACCCCTATGAGGTACTGCACCCCTATGAGGTACTACACCCCTATGAGGTACTACACCCCTATGAGGTACTACACCCCTATGAGGTACTGCACCCCTATGAGGTACTACACCCCTATGAGGTACTACACCCCTATGAGGTACTACACCCCTATGAGGTACTGCACCCCTATGAGGTACTACACCCCTATGAGGTACTGCACCCCTATGAGGTACTACACCCCTATGAGGTACTACACCCCTATGAGGTACTACACCCCTATGAGGTACTACACCCCTATGATGTACTGCACCCCTATGAGGTACTACACCCCTATGAGGTACTGCACCCCTATGAGGTACTGCACCCCTATGAGGTACTACACCCCTATGAGGTACTACACCCCTATGAGGTACTACACCCCTATGAGGTACTGCACCCCTATGAGGTACTACACCCCTATGAGGTACTGCACCCCTATGAGGTACTACACCCCTATGAGGTACTGCACCCCTATGAGGTACTGCACCCCTATGAGGTACTACACCCCTATGAGGTACTGCACCCCTATGAGGTACTACACCCCTATGAGGTACTGCACCCCTATGAGGTACTACACCCCTATGAGGTACTGCACCCCTATGAGGTACTACACCCCTATGAGGTACTACACCCCTATGAGGTACTACACCCCTATGAGGTACTGCACCCCTATGAGGTACTACACCCCTATGAGGTACTACACCCCTATGAGGTACTACACCCCTATGAGGTACTACACCCCTATGAGGTACTGCACCCCTATGAGGTACTACACCCCTATGAGGTACTACACCCCTATGAGGTACTGCACCCCTATGAGGTACTACACCCCTATGAGGTACTGCACCCCTATGAGGTACTACACCCCTATGAGGTACTGCACCCCTATGAGGTACTGCACCCCTATGAGGTACTACACCCCTATGAGGTACTACACCCCTATGAGGTACTACACCCCTATGAGGTACTGCACCCCTATGAGGTACTACACCCCTATGAGGTACTGCACCCCTATGAGGTACTGCACCCCTATGAGGTACTGCACCCCTATGAGGTACTACACCCCTATGAGGTACTACACCCCTATGAGGTACTACACCCCTATGAGGTACGGCACCCCTATGAGGTACTACACCCCTATGAGGTACTACACCCCTACCTCCCAAATGTGTTGGAGGAGCTGCGGTAACGGGGGTCTTTGTTACTGTATTGTGGGGCTGCCCTCTCGGGAGTACGTACTGCTCAGAGGTTTCAGGTATAATCCATGAAACTTTCAGATATCCAATATCTATTACACCCCAATTGGTGATGGTATCTTTGGGAACACAACATATAGCACCGCGACACAGAACATTACTCTGCCTACTTATAACCATAGCAAAACTACTGATCACTAGGCGCTGGAAAACACCCAGTATACCATCCAAAAGAGAACTGGTTCAGGAGACAGGGTGTGGGGGGGGGCAGGATGCGGTGGGGGCTGGGGGGGGGTTCAGGATGCGGGGGGGGGGCAGGATGCGGAGGGTGCGGGGGGGTCAGGATGCGGGGGGGGGGGGGGCAGGATGCGGAGGGTGCGGGGGGGGTCAGGATGCGGAGGGTGCGGGGGGGGGGGTCAGGATGCGGGGGGGTCAGGATGCAGAGGGTGCGGGGGGGGGTCAGGATGCGGAGGGTGCGGGGGGGGTCAGGATGCGGAGGGTGCGGGGGGGGGGCAGGATGCGGGGGGGGGGCAGGATGCGGAGGGTGCGGGGGGGGTCAGGATGCGGGGGGGGGGCAGGATGCGGAGGGTGCGGGGGGGTCAGGATGCGGGGGGGGGGGGCAGGATGCGGAGGGTGCGGGGGGGGTCAGGATGCGGAGGGTGCGGGGGGGGGGTCAGGATGCGGGGGGGTCAGGATGCAGAGGGTGCGGGGGGGGGTCAGGATGCGGAGGGTGCGGGGGGGGTCAGGATGCGGAGGGTGCGGGGGGGGGTCAGGATGCGGGGGGGGTCAGGATGCGGGGGGGGGCAGGATGCGGAGGGTGCGGGGGGGTCAGGATGCGGGGGGGGGGGGGCAGGATGCGGAGGGTGCGGGGGGGGTCAGGATGCGGGGGGGGCGGGGGAGTCAGGATGCGGAGGGTGCGGGGGGGGGGTCAGGATGCGGGGGGGTCAGGATGCAGAGGGTGCGGGGGGGGGTCAGGATGCGGAGGGTGCGGGGGGGGTCAGGATGCGGAGGGTGCGGGGGGGGGTCAGGATGCGGGGGGGGGCAGGATGCGGAGGGTGCGGGGGGGGTCAGGATGCGGGGGGGGGCGGGGGAGTCAGGATGCGGAGGGTGCGGGGGGGGTCAGGAGGCGGGGGGGGCGGGGGAGTCAGGATGCGGAGGGTGCGGGGGGGGGGTCAGGATGCGGGGGGGTCAGGATGCAGAGGGTGCGGGGGGGGGTCAGGATGCGGGGGGGGGTCAGGATGCGGAGGGTGCGGGGGGGGTCAGGATGCGGAGGGTGCGGGGGGGGGGTCAGGATGCGGGGGGGTCAGGATGCAGAGGGTGCGGGGGGGGGTCAGGATGCGGGGGGGGGTCAGGATGCGGAGGGTGCGGGGGGGGTCAGGATGCGGAGGGTGCGGGGGGGGGGCAGGATGCGGGGGGGGGGGGCAGGATGCGGAGGGTGCGGGGGGGTCAGGATGCGGGGGGGGCGGGGGGGGGGGTCAGGATGCGGGGGGGGGGGTCAGGATGCGGAGGGTGCGGGGGGGGGGGTCAGGATGCGGGGGGGGGGGGTCAGGATGCGGAGGGTGCGGGGGGGGGGGGGGGTCAGGATGCGGAGGGTGCGGGGGGGGGTCAGGATGCGGGGGGGGGGCGGGGGAGTCAGGATGCGGAGGGTCCTGGAGACCGTATCTCACTGATACGATGGGGGGTATATACAATAACCTGGACACAACTGCCAGGAACAGATTATAAATAGGAGAGGGATCATAGAGAAAAGACTCTGAGCTCAGCTACATCTCCTGTGTGTACAGAGCCTGAGTGAGCTGAGAACCCTGTGAGCTCAGCTACATCTCCTGTGTGTACAGAGCCTGAGTGAGCTGAGAACCCTCCATATAGACGTGTAATCGTGTATGTGCAGCGCCTGTCGCCTGTCCGCTGCTGCCATCTGCTGCCACTCTCAGGGCAGGTCCACATGGAAATAAAAAAAATCACAAAACCGGCAGCGTATAGTCCGAGCAGATTTGGTTTTTGTTGTGTGTGAGCGATTATTTCCAAGATTAGGTAAAACACGATACATTAAAAATATATGAAATTCGTAAAAATTTAAAAAAACTGACCACCAATCAATGTAACAAGGCTAGCCTCATTATTCACATAACCAAAAACACTTAGAAACAACTTTTTGACCTCATCTCAGTATAAGTAACACTCAGACCTGTCCCCACATACATTACAAAGCGTCTTCAGGGAACTCAGGTGATGTCAAAAAGTTCTTTTTAAATATTTTTGGTTATGTGAATAATGAGGCTAGCCTTGGAATATAATCTTCAGCCATAGACGGCTCTTTATATCCTCTATGTACAGTATATCCTATATGTACAGTATATCCCCTATGTACAGTATATCCTATATGTATATCCTCTATGTACAGTATACCCTCTATGTATACCCTCTATGTACAGTATATCCTATATGTATATCCTATATGTACAGTATATCCTATGTATCCTCTATGTACAGTATACCCTCTATGTATATCCTCTATGTACAGTATATCCTCTATGTACAGTATATCCTCTATGTACAGTATAGCCTATATGTATATCCTCTATGTACAGTATATCCTATATGTACAGTATATCCTATATGTATAGCCTCTATGTACAGTATATCCTATATGTATATCCTCTATGTACAGTATATCCTATATGTATACCCTCTATGTACAGTATATCCTCTATGTATACCCTGTATGTACAGTATATCCTCTATGTACAGTATATCCTATATGTATACCCTCTATGTACAGTATAGCCTATATGTATATCCTCTATGTACAGTATATCCTATATGTATACCCTCTATGTACTGTATATCCTCTATGTATATCCTCTATGTACAGTATATCCTCTATGTGCAGAATATCCTCTATGTACAGTATATCCTCTATGTATATCCTCTATGTACAGTATATCCTCTATGTATATCCTCTATGTATATCCTCTATGTGCAGTATATCCTCTATGTACAGTATATCCTCTATGTATATCCTCTATGTACAGTATATCCTCTATGTGTATCCTCTATGTACAGTATATCCTCTATGTATAGTATATCCTCTATGTGTATCCTCTATGTACAGTATATCCTATATGTATATCCTTTATGTACAGTATATCCTCTATGTACAGTATAGCCTATATGTGTATCCTCTATGTACAGTATATCCTCTATGTATACCCTCTATGTACAGTATATCCTATATGTACAGTATATCCTATATGTATATCCTCTATGTACAGTATATCCTCTATGTACAGTATATCCTATATGTATATCCTCTATGTACAGTATATCCTCTATGTACAGTATATCCTCTATGTATACCCTCTATGTACAGTATATCCTATATGTATATCCTTTATGTACAGTATATCCTCTATGTACAGTATAGCCTATATGTGTATCCTCTATGTACAGTATATCCTCTATGTATACCCTCTATGTACAGTATATCCTCTATGTATATCCTCTATGTACAGTATATCCTTTATGTATATCCTATGTACAGTATAGCCTCTATGTATATCCATAGCTCCCAACCGTCCCGGATTTAGCGGGATCGTCCCGTTTTCGGGGTGCTGTCCCGCGGTCCCGGAACGGCACCCAGTGTCCTGCATTATATGTGGCCCCACCAAAAAAACAATAAACCAGTAACTCACCTGTCCGCCGGTCCCAGCAGCTCCTCTCCCATGATAGAGGCTGCAGGTCACTTCCGGCACAGTCAGTGTCTGTACCCCGCTGCCCGCCCCGGAGGATGACGGGAGTGCACGCTCTGCCGGGAGAGGAGCTGCTGGGACTGGCGGACAGGTGAGTTACTGGTTTATTGTTTTTCTGGTCGGGCCACACAAATGAGGGATTGGCTACTATGTGGGGCACTATATGGGGGGCATTGGATACTATGTGGGGCACTATATGGGGGCATTGGATACTATGTGGGGCATATATGGGGGATTGGCTACTATGTGGGGCACTATATGGGGGATTGGATACTATGTGGGGCACTATATGGGGGTTTGGCTACTATGTGGGGCACTATATGGGGGATTGGCTACTATGTGGGGCACTATATGGGGGGCATTGGATACTATGTGGGGCACTATATGGGGGATTGGCTACTATGTGGGGCACTATATGGGGGATTGGCTACTATGTGGGGCATATATGGGGGCATTGGCTACTATGTGGGCACTATATGGAGGGATTGGCTACTATGTGGGGCACTATATGGAGGGATTGGCTACTATGTGGGCACTATATGGGGTGATTGGCTACTATGTGGGGCACTGTATGGGGCATTGGCTACTATGTGGGGCACTATGTGGGGGATTGGATAATATGTGGGCACTATATGGGGGATTGGCCACTATGTGGGCACTATATGGGGCATTGGCTACTATGTGGGCACTATATGGGGCATTGGCTACTATGTGGGGCACTATATGGGGGATTGGCTACTATGTGGGGCACTATATGGGGATTGGCTAGTATGTGGGGCACTATATGGGGCATTGGCTACTATGTGGGCACTATATGGGGTGATTGGCTACTATGTGGGCACTATATGGGGGATTGGATACTATGTGGGGCACTATATGGGGGATTGGCTACTATGTGGGGCACTATATGGGGATTGGCTAGTATGTGGGGCACTATATGGGGCATTGGCTACTATGTGGGCACTATATGGGGTGATTGGCTACTATGTGGGCACTATATGGGGCATTGGCTACTATGTGGGGCACTATATGGGGGATTGGCTACTATGTGCGGCATATATGGGGGCATTGGCTACTATGTGGGGCACTATATGGGGTCATTGGCTACAATATGGGGCATTGGCTACTATGTGGGGCACTATATGGGGGGATTGGCTACTATGTGCGCACTATATGGGGATTGGCTACTATGTGGGGCGCTATATGGGGATTGGCTACTATGTGGGGCACTATATGGGGGGATTGGCTACTATGTGGGGCACTATATGGGGGATTGGATACTATGTGGGGCACTATATGGGGGGATTGGCTACTACGTGGGGCACTATATGGGGGGATTGGCTACTATGTAGGGCACTATATGGGGTCATTGGCTACAATATGGGGCATTGGCTACTATGTGGGGCACTATATGGGGGGATTGGCTACTATGTGCGCACTATATGGGGGCATTGGCTACTATGTGGGGCACTATATGGGGGGATTGGCTACTATGTGCGCACTATATGGGGATTGGCTACTATGTGGGGCGCTATATGGGGATTGGCTACTATGTGGGGCACTATATGGGGGGATTGGCTACTATGTGGGGCACTATATGGGGGATTGGATACTATGTGGGGCACTATATGGGGGGGATTGGCTACTATGTGGGGCACTATATGGGGATTGGCTACTATGTTGGGCGCTATATGAGGGGATTGGCACTATGTGGGGCACTATATGGGGGATTGGCTACTATGTGGGGCACTATATGGGGATTGGCTACTATGTGGGCCACTATATGGGGGCATAGGCTACTATGTGGGCACTATATGGGGCATTGGCTACTATGTGGGGCACTATATGGGGGGATTGGCTACTATGTGGGGCACTATATGGGGGTTTGGCTACTATGTGTGGCGCTATATAGGGGATTGGCTACTTTGTGGGGCACTATATGGGGGCATTGGCTACTATGTGGGCACTATATGGGGCATTGGCTACTATGTGGGGCACTATATGGGGGGATTGGCTATGTGGGGCATATATGGGGGCATTGGCTACTATGTGGGGCACTATATGGGGGGATTGGCTAGTATGAGGGGCACTATATAGGGGAATTGGATACTATGTGGGACACTATATGGGGGATTGGATACTATGTGGGGCACTATATGGGGGCATTGGATACTATGTGGGACACTATATGGGAGATTGGATACTATGTGGGCACTATTGGGGGGTTTGGATACTATGTGGGGCGCTATATGGGGGCATTGGCTACTATGTGGGGCACTATATGGGGGCATTGGATACTATGTGGGGCACTATATGGGGGATTGGATACTATGTGGGGCACTATATGGGGGATTGGATACTATGTGGGGCACTATACGGGGGGATTGGATACTATATGGGGCACTATATGGGGGATTGGATACTATGTGGGGCACTATATGGGGGCATTGGCTACTATGCGGGGCACTATATGGGGGATTGGATACTATGTGGGGCACTATACGGGGGGATTGGATACTATATGGGGCACTATATGGGGGATTGGATACTATGTGGGGCACTATATGGGGGCATTGGATACTATGTGGGGCACTATATGGGGGATTGGATACTATGTGGGGCACTATATGGGGGATTGGATACTATGTGGGGCACTATATGGGGGATTGGATACTATATCGGGCACTATTCAGTCAGCAGCATGTGGTGACTGTAGGGGCGTGGCTATGGAGGCTTGCTATGGGGCGTGGCTATGGAGGCTTGCTATGGGGCCGTGGCTATGGAGGCTTGCTATGGGGCCGTGGCTATGGAGGCTTGCTATGGGGCCGTGGCTATGGAGGCTTGCTATGGGGCCGTGGCTATGGAGGCTTGCTATGGGGCCGTGGCTATGGAGGCTTGCTATGGGGCCGTGGCTATGGAGGCTTGCTATGGGGCCGTGGCTATGGAGGCTTGCTATGGGGCCGTGGCTATGGAGGCTTGCTATGGGGGTGTGGCTATGGAGGCTTGCTATGGGGCCGTGGCTATGGAGGCTTGCTATGGGGCCGTGGCTATGGAGGCTTGCTATGGGGCCGTGGCTATGGAGGCTTGCTATGGGGCCGTGGCTATGGAGGCTTGCTATGGGGCCGTGGCTATGGAGGCTTGCTATGGGGCCGTGGCTATGGAGGCTTGCTATGGGGCCGTGGCTATGGAGGCTTGCTATGGGGCCGTGGCTATGGAGGCTTGCTATGGGGGTGTGGCTATGGAGGCTTGCTATGGGGGTGTGGCTATGGAGGGTCGCTATGGGGAACGCGGCGCACATGTCCCTCTTTGCAAAAGTTGGGAGGTATGTGTATATCTATACCCTCTATGTACAGTATAGCCTCTATGTATATCCTCTATGTACAGTATATTCTATGTATATCCTCTATGTACAGTATATCCTATATGTATATCCTCTATGTACAGTATATCTTCTATGTATATCCTCTATGTACAGTATATCCTCTATGTACAGTATATCCTATATGTGTATCCTCTATGTACAGTATATCTTCTATGTATATCCTCTATGTACAGTATATAATATATGTATATCCTCTATGTACCGTATATCCTATATGTGTATCCTCTATGTACAGTATATCCTCTATGTGTATCCTCTATGTACAGTATATCCTATATGTGTATCCTCTATGTACAGTATATCCTCTATGTGTATCCTCTATGTACAGTATATCCTATATGTATATCCTCTATGTACAGTATATCCTCTATGTACAGTATATCCTATGTATCCTCTATGTACAGTATATCCTATATGTATATCCTCTATGTACAGTATATCCTATATGTATATCCTCTATGTACAGTATATCCTATATGTATATCCTCTATGTACAGTATATCCTATATGTACAGTATATCCTCTATGTACAGTATATCCTATATGTATATCCTCTATGTACAGTATATCCTATATGTACAGTATATCCTCTATGTATATCCTCTATGTACAGTATATCCTCTATGTATATCCTCTATGTACAGTATATCCTCTATGTGTATCCTCTATGTACAGTATATCCTATATGTATACCCTCTATGTACAGTATATCCTCTATGTACAGTATATCCTATATGTATATCCTCTATGTACAGTATATCCTATATGTACAGTATATCCCCTATGTACAGTATATCCTATATGTATATCCTCTATGTACAGTATATCCTATATGTATACCCTCTATGTACAGTATATCCTATATGTATATCCTCTATGCACAGTATATCCTATGTATCCTCTATGTACAGTATATCCTATATGTATATCCTCTATGTACAGTATATCCTATATGTATATCCTCTATGTACAGTATATCCTCAATGTACAGTATATCCTATATGTATATCCTCTATGTACAGTATATCCTCTATGTACAGTATATCCTCTATGTATATCCTCTATGTACAGTATATCCTCTATGTATAGCCTCTATGTACAGTATATCCTCTATGTACAGCAGTGGCGTCGCTAGGCAGTTTTATTCGGGGCTCATGCCCCGAATAAAATGCCTGCTGCCCCGGATCTCTTCTGCCCCGCTCTTGCGAGCCAGATGCGGCTCTTTTGGTGGCCGCATCCGGCTCGCAGATTGCAGCTGCTGCTGTCCTCCTTACCTACTGGCCGCCCGCAGCGCCCGGACACGCTCCTCCATCCAATCAGCGGAAAACGGGAGTGTGGGGCCGCTGCGGTGGGCCGTGGTGCACGCATCCAATTAACACGTGCGCCACGGCCCACCGCAGCGGCCCCACGCTCCCGCTCTGAGCTGATTGAGTTGTAGGACCACCTCCGGCCGCTACGGTAGGTGAGGCGGACAGCAGCAGCCGCGACTATCTAGGAGGAGGTGAGCAGGCACGGGGGGAGAGAAACGGGCGAGAAGCACAGGGGGAGAGAAGCAAGGGGGGAGAGAAACGGGAGAAAAGCATGGGGGAGAGAAACGGGGGAGAGAAACAGGGGAGAAAAGCATGGGGGAGAGAAAGAGGGGAGAAAAGCATGGGGGAGAGAAAGAGGGGAGAAAAGCATGGGGGAGAGAAAGAGGGGAGAAAAGCATGGGGGAGAGAAAGAGGGGAGAAAAGCATGGGGGAGAGAAACATGGGAGAAAGCATGGGGGAGAGAAAGAGGGGAGAAAAGCATGGGGGAGAGAAACAGGGGAGAAAAGCATGGGGGAGAGAAACAGGGCAGAGAAACAGGGGAGAAAAGCATGGGGGAGAGAAAGAGGGGAGAAAAGCATGGGGGAGAGAAAGAGGGGAGAAAAGCATGGGGGAGAGAAACAGGGGAGAAAAGCATGGGGGAGAGAAAGAGGGGAGAAAAGCATGGGGGAGAGAAAGAGGGGAGAAAAGCATGGGGAGAGAAACAGGGGAGAAAAGTATGGGGGAGAGAAATGGGGGAGAAAAGCATGGGGGAGAGAAAGGGGGGAGAAAAGCATGGGGGAGAGAAAGAGGGGAGAAAAGCATGGGGGAGAGAAAGAGGGGAGAAAAGCATGGAGGAGAGAAACAGGGGAGAGAAATGGGGGAGAGAAAGAGGGGAGAAAAGCATGGGGGAGAGAAACAGGGGAGAAAAGCATGGGGGAGAGAAACAGGGGAGAAAAGCATGGAGGAGAGAAAGAGGGGAGAAAAGCATGGGGGAGAGAAAGAGGGGAGAAAAGCATGGGGGAGAGAAACATGGGAGAAAGCATGGGGGAGAGAAAGAGGGGAGAAAAGCATGGGGGAGAGAAACATGGGAGAAAGCATGGGGGAGAGAAAGAGGGGAGAAAAGCATGGGGGAGAGAAAGAGGGGAGAAAAGCATGGAGGAGAGAAACAGGGGAGAGAAATGGGGGAGAGAAAGAGGGGAGAAAAGCATGGGGGAGAGAAACAGGGGAGAAAAGCATGGGGGAGAGAAACAGGGGAGAAAAGCATGGAGGAGAGAAAGAGGGGAGAAAAGCATGGAGGAGAGAAAGAGGGGAGAAAAGCATGGAGGAGAGAAAGAGGGGAGAAAAGCATGGGGGAGAGAAACAGGGGAGAAAAGCATGGGGGAGAGAAAGAGGGGAGAAAAGCATGGGGGAGAGAAACAGGGGAGAAAAGCATGGGGGAGAGAAAGAGGGGAGAAAAGCATGGGGGAGAGAAAGAGGGGAGAAAAGCATGGGGGAGAGAAAGAGGGGAGAAAAGCATGGGGGAGAGAAAGAGGGGAGAAAAGCATGGGGGAGAGAAAGAGGGGAGAAAAGCATGGAGGAGAGAAAGGGGAGAAAAGCATGGGGGAGAGAAACAGGGGAGAAAAGCATGGGGGAGAGAAAGAGGGGAGAAAAGCATGGGGGAGAGAAAGAGGGGAGAAAAGCATGGGGGAGAGAAACATGGGAGAAAGCATGGGGGAGAGAAAGAGGGGAGAAAAGCATGGGGGAGAGAAAGAGGGGAGAAAAGCATGGAGGAGAGAAACAGGGGAGAGAAATGGGGGAGAGAAAGAGGGGAGAAAAGCATGGGGGAGAGAAACAGGGGAGAGAAAGAGGGGAGAAAAGCATGGGGGAGAGAAACTCAGAGGGCCCGGGCCCCGGATGTTTTAGGACCCTAGCAACGCCCCTGATGTACAGTATATCCTCTATGTACAGTATATCCTATATGTATACCCTCTATGTACAGTATATCCTTTATGTGTATCCTCTATGTACAGTATATCCTTTATGTATACCCTCTATGTACAGTATATCCTATATGTATATCCTCTATGTACAGTATATCCTATGTATCATCTATGTACAGTATATCCTATATATCCTCTATGTACAGTATATCCTATATGTATATCCTCTATGTACAGTATATCCTATATGTACAGTATATCCTATATGTATATCCTCTATGTACAGTATATCCTATGTACCCTCTATGTACAGTATATCCTATGTATCCTCTATGTACAGTATATCCTTTTTGTATACCCTCTATGTACAGTATATCCTCTATGTACAGTATATCCTATATGTATATCCTCTATGTACAGTATATCCTATGTACCCTCTATGTACAGTATATCCTATGTATCCTCTATGTACAGTATATCCTTTTTGTATACCCTCTATGTACAGTATATCCTCTATGTACAGTATATCCTATATGTATATCCTCTATGTACAGTATATCCTATATGTATACCCTCTATGTACAGTATATCTTCTATGTATATCCTCTATGTACAGTATATCCTCTATGTACAGTATATCCTATATGTATACCCTCTATGTACAGTATATCCTATATGTACAGTATATCCCCTATGTTCAGTATATCCTATATGTATATCCTCTATGTACAGTATATCCTCTATGTATACCCTCTATGTACAGTATATCCTATATGTATATCCTCTATGCACAGTATATCCTATGTATCCTCTATGTACAGTATATCCTATATGTATATCCTCTATGTACAGTATATCCTCTATGTATATCCTCTATGTACAGTATATCCTCTATGTACAGTATATCCTCTATGTACAGTATATCCTATATGTGTATCCTCTATGTACAGTATATCCTATATGTATATCCTCTATGTACAGTATATCCTATATGTATATCCTCTATGTACAGTATATCCTATGTATCCTCTATGTACAGTATATCCTCTATGTATACCCTCTATGTACAGTATACCCTCTATGTACAGTATATCCTATATGTATACCCTCTATGTACAGTATATCCTATATGTATAGCCTCTATGTACAGTATATTCTCTATGTACAGCCTCTATGTACAGTATATCCTCTATGTACAGTATATCCTTTATGTGTATCCTCTATGTACAGTATATCCTTTATGTGTATCCTCTATGTACAGTATATCCTCTATGTATACCCTCTATGTACAGTATACCCTCTATGTACAGTATATCCTATATGTATACCCTCTATGTACAGTATATCCTCTATGTATACCCTCTATGTACAGTATATCCTATATGTATACCCTCCATGTACAGTATATCCTGTATGTATAGCCTCTATGTACAGTATATCCTCTATGTACAGCCTCTATGTACAGTATATCCTATATGTATATCCTCTATGTACAGTATATCCTCTATGTACAGCCTCTATGTACAGTATATCCTATATGTATATCCTCTATGTACAGTATATCCTATATGTATATCCTCTATGTACAGTATATCCTCTATGTACAGTATATCCTATATGTATATCCTCTATGTACAGTATATCCTCTATGTACAGTATATCCTATATGTATACCCTCTATGTACAGTATATCTTCTATGTACAGTATACCCTCTATGTATATCCTCTATGTACAGTATATCCTCTATGTATATCCTCTATGTACAGTATATCCTATATGTATATCCTCTATGTACAGTATACCCTCTATGTACAGTATATCCTATATGTATATCCTCTATGTACAGTATATCCTCTATGTACAGTATATCCTATATGTATACCCTCTATGTACAGTATATCCTCTATGTATATCCTCTATGTACAGTATATCCTATATGTATATCCTCTATGTACAGTATATCCTATATACCCTCTATGTACAGTATATTCTATGTATATCCTCTATGCACAGTATATCCTATGTATCCTCTATGCACAGTATATCATATGTATCCTCTATGTACAGTATATCCTCTATGTATATCCCCTATGTACAGTATATCCCCTATGTACAGTATATCCCCTATGTACAGTATATCCTATATACCCTCTATGTACAGTATATTCTATGTATATCCTCTATGTACAGTATATCCTCTATGTACAGTATATCCTATATGTGTATCCTCTATGTACAGTATATCCTCTATGTACAGTATATCCTATATGTATATCCTCTATGTACAGTATATCCTATATGTGTATCCTCTATGTACAGTATATCCTCTATGTGTATCCTCTATGTACAGTATATCCTCTATGTATATCCTCTATGTACAGTATATCCTATGTATCCTCTATGTACAGTATATCCTATATGTATATCCTATATGTACAGTATATCCTATATGTATATCCTCTATGTACAGTATATGCTATATGTACAGTATATCCTATATGTGTATCGTCTATGTACAGTATATCCTTTATGTGTATCCTCTATGTACAGTATATCCTATGTATCCTCTATGTACAGTATATCCTATGTATCCTCTATGTACAGTATATCCTGTATGTATATCCTCTATGTACAGTATATCCTATATGTACAGCCTCTATGTACAGTATATCCTATATGTATATCCTCTATGTACAGTATATCCTCTATGTGCAGTATATCCTCTATGTACAGTATATCCTATATATCCTCTATGTACAGTATATTCTATGTATATCCTCTATGTACAGTATATCCTCTATGTATATCCTCTATGTACAGTATATCCTCTATGTATATCCTCTATGTACAGTATATCCTATGTACCCTCTATGTACAGTATATCCTATGTACCCTCTATGTACAGTATATCCTATGTACCCTCTATGTACAGTATATCCTATGTACCCTCTATGTACAGTATATCCTTTATGTATATCCTCTATGTACAGTATATCCTCTATGTACAGTATATCCTCTATGTACAGTATATCCTCTATGTGTATCCTCTATGTACAGTATATCCTATATGTATATCCTCTATGTACAGTATATCCTCTATGTATATCCTCTATGCAGAGCCGTTTTAATACATTGGTGGGCCCAGTGCACAGCCCTCAAGAGTGGGCCCCCCCTTCCCTTTCGGCACATTGTATAATGTACTGAATTTGCCCCCACACTGTATCAGGAGCCCCAATACATACAGTAGTTACCTTATAACACTATTTCCACCATACAGTGATTACATATTACATAAAAACTGCACTGAACAAAACAGAAAGATATCACCATTGATACCATTACATAATACCGCCACATCATGACCCCTAACACTACAACCCTATAACAGAGTGCAGTTACATCCAGTGACTCACCGGGGGCGTCTTCTCCGATCAGAGTCTGTCACCTTTTCTTTTTCTCTCCATCCAGCCTGGGCCACCTTGAAGTCTTCTCCTGGCTGTGAATCTTCTCTCCAGAATCTGTCAGACAAATATTTTAGGCTCCAACACATACAGTAGTTAGGTCCCTTGTACCCCTATACAGTAGTTACACCCCTCTGTACCCCTACATAGTTACACCCCTCTGTGCCTCCATAGTTTTAAGGTGTCCCTGTAGTATATAGACCCTCATGTGCTCCTCCAGTTATATACAGCCCTCCTGTGCGCTCCCCCATTAGTATACAGCCCCCCTGTGCACTCTCCCCAGTAGTATATAGCCCCCTGTGCTCTCCCACAATAGTATATAGCCCCCCTGTGCTCTCCCACAATAGTATATAGCCCCCCTGTGCTCTCCCACAATAGTATATAGCCCCCCTGTGCTCCCCCCAATAGTATATAGCCCCCCTGTGCTCCCCCTCAATAGTATATAGCCCCCCTGTGCTCTCCCACAATAGTATATAGCCCCCCTGTGCTCTACCACAATAGTATATGGCCCCCCTGTGCTCTCCCACAATAGTATATAGCCCCCCTGTGCTCCCCCTCAATAGTATATAGCCCCCCTGTGCTCTCCATAATATATAGCCCCCTGTGCTCTCCCCCATAGTATATAGCCCCCTGTGCTCTCCCCCAATAATATATAGCCCCCCTGTGCTCCCCCTCAATAGTATATAGCCCCCCGTGCTCTCCCCAATAGTATATAGCCCCCCGTGCTCTCCCCAATAGTATATAGCCCCCTGTGCTCTCCCCCAATAGTATATAGCCCCCCTGTGCTCCCCCTCAATAGTATATAGCCCCCCGTGCTCCCCCTCAATAGTATATAGCCCCCCTGTGCTCTCCCCCATAGTATATATACCCCTGTGCTCTCCCCCAATAGTATATAGCTCCCCTGTGCTCCCCAATAGTATATAGCTCCCCTGTGCTCCCCAATAGTATATAGCTAACCTGTGCTCCCCAATAGTATATAACCCCCTGTGCTCCCCCATAGTATATAGCCCCCTGTGCTCCCCCATAGTATATAGCCCCCTGTGCTCCCCCATAGTATATAGCCCCCTGTGCTCCCCAGTAGTATATAACCCCCTGTGCTCCCCCATAGTATATAGCCCCCTGTGCTCCCCCATAGTATATAGCCCCCTGTGCTCCCCCATAATATATAGCCCCCTGTGCTCCCCCATAGTATATAGCTCCCCTGTGCTCCCCCATAGTATATAGCCCCCTGTGCTCCCCCATAATATATAGCCCCCTGTGCTCCCCCATAGTATATAGCCCCCTGTGCTCCCCCATAGTATATAGCCCCCTGTGCTCCCCCATAATATATAGCCCCCTGTGCTCCCCCATAGTATATAGCTCCCCTGTGCTCCCCCATAGTATATAGCCCCCTGTGCTCCCCCATAGTATATAGCCCCCTGTGCTCCCCCATAGTATATAGCTCCCCTGTGCTCCCCCATAGTATATAGCCCCCTGTGCTCCCCCATAGTATATAGCTCCCCTGTGCTCCCCCATAGTATATAGCCCCCTGTGCTCCCCCATAGTATATAGCTCCCCTGTGCTCCCCCATAGTATATAGCTCCCCTGTGCTCCCCCATAGTATATAGCCCCCTGTGCTCCCCCATAGTTTATACCCCCCTGTTCTCCCCATAGTATATAGCTCCCTGTGCTCCCTAATAGTATATAGCCCCCTGTGCTCCCCAATAGTATATAGCTCCCTGTGCTCCCCCATAGTATATAGCCCCCTGTGCTCCCCCATACTATATAGCCCCCTGTGCTCCCCCATACTATATAGCTCCCTCATACTATATAGCCCCCTTGTGCTCCCCCATAGTATATAGCCCCCTGTGCTCCCCCATAGTATATAGCCCCCTGTGCTCCACCATAGTATATAGCTCCCCTGTGCTCCCCAATAGTATATAGCCCCCTGTGCTCCCCCATAGTATATAGCCCCCTGTGCTCCCCCATACTATATAGCCCCCTGTGCTCCCCCATACTATATAGCTCCCTCATACTATATAGCCCCCTGTGCTCCCCAATAGTATATAGCTCCCTGTGCTCCCCAATAGTATATAGCTCCCCTGTGCTCCCCCATACTATATAGCCCCCTGTGCTCCCCCATACTATATAGCCCCCTGTGCTCCCCCATACTATATAGCTCCCTCATACTATATAGCCCCCTGTGCTCCCCCATAGTATATAGCTCCCCTGTGCTCCCCCATAGTATATAGCTCCCCTGTCCTCCCCCATAGTATATAGCCCCCTGTGCTCCCCAATAGTATATAGCCTCCTGTGCTCCCCAATAGTATATAGCCCCCTGTGCTCCCCAATAGTATATAGCTGCCATATAATATTGAAAAAAACAAACACTGTTACTCACCTGGGTCCACGCGTTCCTCTTCTCTTCCCTCCTGTGGCCGCACTTCCTCCGGTCACAAGAGGCTGCACTCCCCTCACCCTCCCGCCGACGCTCCAGTGACGTCGGGCGCTAGAGGGAGAGTGCGGCCTCTGGTGACCGCAGGAAGTGCGGCCACAAGAGTGACTGACAGGGCTGACAATGGCTCTCTCTCTGTCAGTATCGCTGCTGCTGCAGCGCTGAAGCGCCGCAGCAGCAGGCGGGCGGGGGCAGCGGCGGACGGGGGGGCCCTGCAGGGGGCGCCATGGAGGGGTAAGTAGATTACCCATCCATGGCGCTCCCCCCTGACAGGCTGGTGGCCGGAGCCCTGTGCGACCGCTTTGGTCGCACATAGCAACGGCCGGCCTGCTCGGGGGGCCCCTTTAACCAGTGGGCCCGGTGCACGTGCATCATGTGCCCTCTGGTTAAAGCGGCCCTGCCTCTATGTACAGTATATCCTATGTATCCTCTATGTACAGTATATCCTATATGTATACCCTATGTACAGTATATCCTATATGTATATCCTCTATGTACAGTATATCCTATATGTATATCCTCTATGTACAGTATATCCTATATGTATATTCTCTATGTACAGTATATCCTCTATGTACAGTATATCCTATATGTATACCCTATATGTACAGTATATCCTATATGTATACCCTATATGTACAGTATATCCTATATGTATATCCTATATGTACAGTATATCCTATATGTATATCCTCTATGTACAGTATATCCTATATGTATACCCTCTATGTACAGTATATTCTATATGTATACCCTATATGTACAGTATATCCTATATGTATATCCTCTATGTACAGTATATCCTATATGTACAGTATATCCTATATGTATACCCTCTATGTACAGTATATCCTATATGTATATCCTCTATGTACAGTATATCCTATATGTATACCCTCTATGTACAGTATATCCTATATGTATATCCTCTATGTACAGTATATCCTATATGTATACCCTCTATGTACAGTATATCCTATATGTATACCCTCTATGTACAGTATATCCTATATGTATATCCTATGTACAGTATAGCCTCTATGTATATCCCCTATGTACAGTATATCCTCTATATACCCTATATGTACAGTATATCCTATATGTATACCCTATATGTACAGTATATCCTATATGTATATCCTATATGTACAGTATATCCTCTATGTACAGTATATCCTATATGTATATCCTCTATGTACAGTATATCCTATATGTATACCCTCTATGTACAGTATATCTTCTATGTACAGTATATCCTATATGTATACCCTATATGTACAGTATATCCTATATGTATACCCTCTATGTACAGTATATCCTCTATGTACAGTATATCCTATATGTATATCCTCTATGTACAGTATATCCTATATGTATACCCTCTATGTACAGTATATCCTATATGTATATCCTATATGTACAGTATATCCTATATGTATATCCTATGTACAGTATAGCCTCTATGTATATCCCCTATGTACAGTATATCCTCTATATACCCTATATGTACAGTATATCCTATATGTATACCCTATATGTACAGTATATCCTATATGTATATCCTATATGTACAGTATATCCTCTATGTACAGTATATCCTATATGTATATCCTCTATGTACAGTATATCCTATATGTATATCCCCTATGTACAGTATATCCTCTATATACCCTATATGTACAGTATATCCTATATGTATATCCTCTATGTACAGTATATTCTATATGTATATCCTCTATGTACAGTATACCCTCTATGTACAGTATATCCTATATGTATACCCTCTATGTACAGTATATCCTCTATGTACAGTATATCCTATATGTATATCCTCTATGTACAGTATATCCTATATGTATATCCCCTATGTACAGTATATCCTATATGTATACCCTCTATGTACAGTATATCCTATATGTATATCCTCTATGTACAGTGTATCCTATATGTACAGTATATCCTATATGTATATCCTATATGTACAGTGTATCCTATATGCACAGTATATCCTATGTATCCTCTATGTACAGTATATCCTATATGTATACCCTATATGTACAGTATAGCCTCTATGTATATCCTCTATGTACAGTATATCCTATGTATCCTCTATGTACAGTATATCCTATATGTATACCCTATATGTACAGTATAGCCTCTATGTATATCCTCTATGTACAGTATATCCTATGTATCCTCTATGTACATATTCCAGAAGACAATATATAAATATCAGTGCTGTCAGTTTCCCTTTAAAGCCTTATGATAGCAAGAATAAAAGTGATAAGTGGATCCCAGGGTGCGGGATTGTAGTGGATCCCAGGGTGCGGGATTGTAGTGGATCCCAGGGTGCGGGATTGTAGTGGATCCCAGGGTGCGGGATTGTAGTGGATCCCAGGGTGCGGGATTGTAGTGGATCCCAGGGTGCGGGATTGTAGTGGTAGAATAGATCCTCGCACCTGAGAGCAGAACTCCATGAAGCACATAAAGAAAGTGACTCAATGGAAGCGGCTCCTCTCCTACAGACTATATGGATACGATGTGGGTCCTGGTGGTCCCGTTCTCTGGAGGGAGAAGATGGGCGCAAAGAGTAATATATATATATATATGTGTGTGTGTA